>NC_061513.1:142665062-142676795 GCF_022539505.1 Lolium rigidum | reverse complement strand
CAATAAAAGTTAACATGTTCAGAGGTGACACAATCATTCTTAACACTTCGGACATTGCATAAAGCTACTGGACATTAATGGATCAAAGAAATTCATCCAACATAGCAAAAGAGGCAATGCGAAATAAAAGACAGAATCTGTCAAAACAGAACAGTCCGTAAAGATGGATTTTATTAGGCTACCAGACTTGCTCAAATGAAAATTCCCAAATTGAATGAAAGTTGCGTACATATCTGAGGATCATGCACGTAAATTGGCTTAATTTTCTGAGCTACCTACAGGGAGGTAGACCCAGATTTGTGACAGCAAAGAAATCTGGAACTGTGCAGTAATCCAAATCTAGTACTTACTTTACTATCAAAGACTTTACTTGGCACAACAAAACATAAAACTAAGATAAGAAGAGGTTGCTACAGTAGTAAACAACTTCCAAGACTCAAATATAAAACAAAAATACTGTAGTAAAAACATGGGTTGTCTCCCATAAGCGCTTTCCTTTAACGCCTTTCAGCTAGGCGCAGAAAGTGTAACTCAAGTGTTATCGAAGGGTGGTGCACCTACAGCGGGGTTTGGAGTTTTCTCAACCATGCATAGTATATTGGATACATAAGTTTCAGCGTCTCCCTTCTCATTAGTCTTGGGCTTGCTACTCTCATCGAACAAATTTTCAGGAACAAGCCAAGCATAGTTATTTTCTAGCGCATCGTTCATAGCTAGGAGTTTACATGGTATTGGTGCTTTGATCTCCCCACCATCATTAGCATTATTAGTGTACCTTATCCTATCCATGTCCATTTTTTCAAGGAGACTAACAAAATTAGTATGAGAACCAAGCATATTAAATTTAGCGAAGACCTTTCTAGCCTCTCTTGCTAGACCACCAAATTCTCTAAGAAGGGTTTCTAAAACAAAATCTTTCTTTTCCCCCTCTTCCAAATCACCAAGTGTAAGAAACATGTGTTGGATTATAGGATTGAGATTAACAAATTTAGTTTCCAACATGCGAACTAAAGCAGACAGCAGCAATTTCATAAGTAGGAGCAAGTTCTACCAAGTGTCTATCTTCAAAATCTTCAACGGTACTAACATGACTGAAGAATTCTTCTATATTGTTTCTCCCAATGATAGACCCGCGTCCTACCGGTACGTTTTTTGTGGTAAAATTAAAAGGAAACATGATGAAGCAAGTAAAGTAAATGCAAGTAACTAATTTTTTTGTGTTTTTGATATAGCAAACAAGATAGTAAATAAAGTAAAACTAGCAACTAATTTTTTTTTGTGTTTTGATATAATGCAGCAAACAAAGTAGTAAATAAAATAAAGCAAGACAAAAACAAAGTAAAGAGATTGAGAAGTGGAGACTCCCCTTGCAGCGTGTCTTGATCTCCCCGGCAACGCGCGCCGGAAAAGAGCTTGATGGCGTGTAACTCACACGTTCGTTGGGAACCCCAAGAGGAAGGTATGATGCGCACGGCAGCAAGTTTTCCCTCGGAAAGAAACCAAGATTTATCGAACCAGGAGGAGCCAAGAAGCAAGTTGAAGGTTGATGGCGGCGGGATGTAGTGCGGCGCAACACCGCGAGATCCGGCGCCAACGTGGAACCTGCACAACACAACCAAAGTACTTTGCCCCAACGAAACGAGTGAGGTTGTCAATCTCACCGGCTTGCTGTAACAAAGGATTAACCGTATTGTGTGGAAGATGATTGTTTGCAGAGAAAACGAGTAAAACAAGTATTGCAAGCAGATTTATATTTCAAGTATAAAAGAATGGACCGGGGTCCACAGTTCACTAGAGGTGTCTCTCCAATAAGATAAAAGCATGTTGGGTGAACAAATTACGATCGGGCAATTGACAAATAGAGAGGGCATAACAATGCACATACATGTCATGATAAGTATAGTGAGATTTAATTGGGCATTACGACAAAGTACATAGACCGCCATCCAATCGCATCTATGCCTAAAAGTCCACCTTCGAGGTTATCGTCCGAACCCCTTCCAGTATTAAGTTGCAAAGCAACAGACAATTGCATTAAGTATGGTGCGTAATGTAATCAACAACTATATCCTCGGACATAGCGCCAATGTTTTAACCCTAGTGGTAATAGCACAACACAACCTTAGAACTTTCGTCACTCGTCCTGGTGTCAATGCAGGCATGAACCCACTATCGAGCATAAATACTCCCTCTTGGAGTTAAGAGCAAAAACTTGGCCGAGCCTCTACTAATAACGGAGAGCATGCAAGATCATAAACAACACATATGCAATAACTTGATAATTAACATAACATGGTATTCTCTATCCATCGGATCCCGACAAACACAACATAGAGTATTACAGATAGATGATCTTGATCATGTTAGGCAGCTCACAAGATCCAACAATGAAGCACAATGAGGAGAAGACAACCATCTAGCTACTGCTATGGACCCATAGTCCAGGGGTGAACTACTCACTCATCACTCCGGAGGCGACCATGGCGGTGTAGAGTCCTCCGGGAGATGAATCCCCCCTCCGGCAGGGTGCCGGAGGAGATCTCCAGAATCCCCCGAGATGGGATTGGCGGCGGCGGCGTCTCACAAGGTTTTCCGTATCGTGGTTTTTTCGCCTCGTGGGTTTCGCGACGGAGGCTTTAAGTAGGCGGAAGGGCGAGTCGGAGGGCCGACGAGGGGCCCACACCATAGGGCGGCGCGGGCCCCCTCCGGCCGCGCGGCCCTATGGTGGCGGCGCCTCGTCGCCCCACTTCGTATCCCTTTCGGTCTTCCGGAAGGTTCGTGGCAAAATAGGACCCCGGGTCTTGATTTCGTCCAATTCCGAGAATATTTCGTTACTAGGATTTCGAAACCAAAAACAGCAGAAAACAAGAATCGGCACTTCGGCATCTTGTTAATAGGTTAGTTCTAGAAAATGCACGAATATGACATAAAGTTTGCATAAAACATGTAGGTATCATCAATAATATGGCATGGAACATAAGAAATTATCGATACGTCGGAGACGTATCAGGCCCGAGTGGCATGATCTTAGATTTAAGCTCTATACTTATTGCTTAGATTGTATCTACAAGTTGTATGCACATGTCTATGTCCGGAACCAAAGGCCCCAAAGTGACAGAAATTGGGACAACTGGAGGGGAAGGCTTAGATATGAGGATCACATGTTTTCACGGAGTGTTAATGCTTTGCTCCGGTGCTCTATTAAAAGGAGTACCTTAATTTCCAGTAGATTCCCTAGAGGCCCAGCTGCCACCGGCTGGTAGGACAAAAGATGTTGTACAAGTTTCTCATTGCGAGCACGTATGACTATATTTGGAAAACATGCCTACATGATTAATGATCTTGATATTCTGTCTTAATGCTATTTCAATCCTATCAATTGCCCAACTGTAATTTGTTCACCCAACACTTGTTATTGGAGAGTTGCCACTAGTGTAGATATACTCGTTCATCATCATATACTCGTTCTACATGTCATTGGAAGTAGTATCAACTATTTTCTGGTGCCATTGCTGCTGTGTTACTATTACTGCTGCTGTGTTACTTTTACTATTGCTCCCATATTACTGCTACTTTCACATCACCCCTGTTACTAGTGCTTTTCCAGGTGCAGCTGAATTGACAACTCAGTTGTTAAGACTTATAAGTATTCTTTACCTCCCCTTGTGTCGAATCAATAAATTTGGGTTTTACTTCCCTCGAAGACTGTTGTGATCCCCTATACTTGTGGGTCATCAAGACTATTTTCTGGCGCCGTTGCCGGGGAGGCATAGCTCTACTCATAAGTTCACCTGGGAGTACACTCTACCTCTCTCTCTATTTTATTTTATTTTGTTTTGCTTAGTTTACTTTTGTCTAGCTTATTTGTGCTTAGTTTATTTCTGTCTAGTATTATTTTGCTTAGTTTACTTTTGTCTAGTTTCTTTTTTGTCTTGTTTTATTTTTCTCATATACCCAAAAATCCATAAAAATTTGAAAAACCTAAAAATTAAAAACTGCTGTTATGCGAGAACCAACAACCTACTTGGAGCTTATAGAATGTTATAATAATTATAGAGAATCAAGAACTGGTAACATAATGAGTGCTATGATAGAAAAATTGAATACAATTGCTAAAATCTTGCTTAAACGCCATGATATAAACTGTTGCTCTCAACAGGATACTAAACATCTTAAATTTCAATGTGGCTTTAGTGAGGAATTTTTTATTAAGAACTATAATCGGAATTGCTATATTCATTATGGGTTCGAAGAGGTAGAACAATTTGTCTTATTTATGGGAGCCTCCGACATAGAATCCTTCATGGTTGAGAATTATGAAACTTGTGTTGTTTGTAAGGACCTTAAAGATTATGTCTCTACTATCCTTAATTCTTGCATAGAATGCTACGAGTAGGAATCCTTATATCCTTGATTATAAAGAGAGACACATTAATGCACAAGAATGCACTCACAATTTGCAGGAACCGGTGGAAGAAGAAATTGATGAACCCGAAAGCTCATTGGATGAAAAAGAGGAGGAAATTGATGAACCCGAAAGCTCATTGGATGAAAAAGAAGAGGAGAGTGATGAACAAAAGGAGGAAGAATGGATTAGCTACCCATGCCAACCTTCTAATGAGAGTAACTCTTTATCTCTTACACTATTTGATTGTCCTCCATGCTTACCGGAAGAGGTTGAATGTTATGTTCCTGTGGATTCTCTTGAAATAGTACCTATGAGTAATACATGAGAATGATTATGCTACTGTTATTTATGATAATCCATGCTATTTTGATAAATCTTATGATAATGCTTTGCTTGTTCCTGATGTCGAAATGCATGGTACTAAAGAATTTTGCTTGGCAAATGTTTATGATAAAGCTCTAGATGATGGTCCTATGTTACTTGATAATATTAATTGTACTACTAATGAAAATGGGATTGGAGAGTTCTTGACTTTATCTATGAGTCTGATACGTCTCCGACGTATCGATAATTTCTTATGTTCCATGCCACATTATTGATGATATCTACATGTTTTATGCACACTTTATGTCATATTCGTGCATTTTTCTGGAACTAACCTATTAACAAGATGCCGAAGAGCCGATTCTTGTCGTTTTCTCGCTGTTTTTGGTTTCAGAAATCCTAGTAACAAAATATTCTCGGAATTGGACGAAATCAACGCCTAGGGTCCTATTTTGCCACGAAGCTTCCGGAAGACCGAAGAGGAGTCGAAGTGGGGCCACGAGGCGCCGCCACCATAGGGCGGCGCGGCCCAGGCCCTAGCCGCGCCGACCTGTGGTGTGGGGCCCTCGTGTGGCCCCCCACGTTGCCCTTCCGCCTACTTAAAGCCTCCGTCGCGAAAACCCCGTACCGAGAACCACGATACGGAAAACCTTCCGCAGACGCCGCCGCCGCCAATCCCATCTCGGGGGATTCTGGAGATCTCCTCCGGCACCCGCCGGAGAGGGGATTCATCTCCCCGAGGACTCTTCACCGCCATGGTCGCCTCCGGAGTGATGAGTGAGTAGTTCACCCCTGGACTATGGGTCCATAGCGGTAGCTAGATGGTTGTCTTCTCCTCATTGTGCTTCATTGTTGGATCTTGTGAGCTGCCTAACATGATCAAGATCATCTATCTGTAATACTATATGTTGTGTTTGTCGGGATCCAATGGATAGAGAATACCATGTTATGTTAATTATCAAGTTATTACCTATGTGTTGTTTATGATCTTGTATGCTCTCCGTTATTAGTAGAGGCTCTGGCCAAGTTTTTGCTCTTAACTCCAAGAGGGAGTATTTATGCTCGATAGGTGGGTTCATGCCTCCATTGATACCTGGGACAGTGACAGAAAGTTCTAAGGTTGTGTTGTGCTGTTGCCACTAGGGATAAAACATTGCCACTGCGGCTGGCCCTGGTCCCTCGAGCGACGGCCCGCAAAGACTCGGCACGCACGTCCGATGCTGGTGCAAGGGCGTGCCACCTGACCTATACCTGGTCAGGAAGGTGATGGATTTGCCTCGCTTAGATGGCATACACGTAAACATTAAATACGAGCCTCGATCGGCTCTCAGGTTGTCCTGTGAATCGGCTCAAGGAGCCGATCCACCCACGATTCGTACGAGGTGTACGATCACATGGTGGTCCTGCTTGATCAAAATAAAGCTAAAACGACCTACTACGATTTAGGGTTTTCACCACATAATCGGAACATCCTACGCGTGATTGAGCTCGGCGGCCACGCACGGTGATCGTAAACCGACCCTAGACAAGGCCTAAAAACCAACATGAAGTTGATCCCCGGAACATCTTGTCTAGGGCTAGCAAACTACACCCTACGTGCCACTCGGATCCTTCAACCCGTTTGTAAGGCCTAACTATGCGAGATATTAAACTAATCCTTGAAGAACAAGGAGCAATCATAACGGATCGGATCTACTAAATAATGATCAAGCGGGGTGCCGCCCTTACACCTAAGATAGGTGTAAGGGCGGCTAGACGTCTAAGGGTTGCACGGACGAAAGCATATGATACGATGAAACAATGCTAACCCTAACACATCTATGATAATTACGTTGCTCGCCATCAACAAGGCTTCAGCACGAGCAACGCATGAACAAGCGAATAAACGTGTCTTGCCTAGATCGCAAGATGCGATCTAGGCAGCATGATGCTTACCCGGATGAAACCCTCGAGACAAGGGAGTTGGCGATGCGCCTAGATTGGTTTGTGGTGAACGTGATTGTTGTTTATTTCATAAACCCTAGATACATATTTATAGTCCGTAGACTTTCTAACGTGGGAATAATCCCAACCGTGCACAAGCCAAACTCTATCTAACCGACACGTATCCTACTATATTTACAGATACACGGGCAAACTAGCCCAAACTTTGTATATAAGGCCGATTCATGTATTCCTTCATGTATATTCTTCAAGCCCATCTTTAATCGCGGCCCTCCTCTGATCCGGTCAAATTCTGGTGATAACAAATAGATACAAAAAGCTTAAACTAACTAACTAAAAAATACTTTAAAAACTTAAACTAACTAAATACAAAATACTTACAAAAAACTTAAACTAACTAACTAAAAAATACTTACAAAAAACTTAAACTAACTAACTAAAAAATACTTACAAAAAACTTAAACTAACTAACTAGAAAATAATTTACAGAAAAAATAAAATGAATTGTGCCGTCACGCTGACGTCACTGTGATGTCAGCGCGTCCTGGTGCTCGCAGATGGAGGAGCAGCACAGCATTGCGGGGCTCTCTGGGACGCACGCGTGGGTGCTTCAGATGCACGGCGCCGTGGCGAGCACAACGGTGGTGGCGCCGTTCGTTTTTGGCCACCGGAGCGTCGCCGGAGATGGAGTCCGGCGGCGGGACGAGCAGATGCACGAGGAGCTAGGGGCTACAGAGGGAGAGGGGAGGAGCTAGGGGCGGCAATCGACGCGGCAGCTCACCTCGGTTGCAGAGGAGGGGTCGGAGATGCCGGAGGAGGCTCGCCGGCGGCGAATCGACGGAGTCCGGCAGCGGCAGTGAGCTAGGGTTAGGGTTGTGAGGGTGCGGGAGAGCGCAGGGAGGGGGGAATGGGGCTAGGGTGGACGGCGGCGGCGCGTAGGGCGGCGGCGGCTACGTAATCGAGCAGCCTGGTGGCGTCAATGGCGATTGCGGTGGCCTCCAGTGTCGCGAGTGGTGGCTCCGCCCGCGACGCGGAGGTTATATAGCATACCCCCTTTTTTCGCGGGTTGAGCCACGGCCCGCGATAAAAGGCCCCCCTTTTATCACGGGCGGTGCCACCACCCGCGACAAAAGGGGGGGTCTTTTGTCGCGGGTCGAGCCACCACCCGCGACAAAAGGGGCTTTGGGCTGATCCGTGGGAGCTGCATCCAACGGCTCCGGCCGTTTGAATCCAACGGCCTGGAGCCGTTGGACGCGGATCAGCCCTTTTCCTCTCATACCCTATATTAAAATACAAATGTTTTATATGACTTTAATAACTTTTGAATAACTTTTGAATGGTAACTCAAATACAACTGTTTTATATATGAAAATTGATCAGAAAAAGCTAACGAACATGAATATGACATCCATATACCTATTTGCATCTCGCATCATATCAAACGTTGATAGTCGTGTGTATGTTTCACCCCTCCACGTGCCTCGCCCCCCGTGCCACGTGTCGCCGCCGCTTCCACGTGCCTCGCCCCGCTTCCGCCGGCGTGCAACGTGTAGCCGCGGCTTACACGTGCCATGCCCCGCGTGCGCTATATAAAGCGCCGCGTGCGTGCGCAACCACACGTCGCCGCCGCCTCCGCTCATTTATCTCCAGGATGCCGCCACGCCGTCGCGGGTCGTCTGGTTTCCATGGCGTCCGAGCGGTAGGTTCTATGCCGAGATATGCGCAGGTGGCTTCCGCCTCACCCTCGGCATGTACAACACGCCGGAGCTAGCGGCGCGCGCTTACGACGCGGCGGCGTGGCGATTTCGACGGCCACGGCGCGACATGAACTTCCCGGATGTTGAATCGCTAGAGGATGTCGACGAAGAGGACCATCGCCGACACCGCCAGGTGCAGGGCCGGATCGCCATCGCCGACTACGACGAGCAGTTGATGCGCCAGTAGATGGCCCAGTTCCCCAACGACGTCGACAACACCGACGCGTTCTTCGCTGACCTCAGGGCACAGCGCAGGTCCAACAGGCGCCACCGTCGGGCCGTCGCCGAGTTCGAGCTCGACAACCTGGATACAACTTGGGCCGAAAACAACCCTCGGTGGTACGACATTTGGACGGAGACAACCTCCGACGACGAGTAGAGACTAGACTAGTCGTTTATCTATTTTAATTGTAATTTCAATAAAGACGTTGTGGGTTGTTTTCAATAAAGTCGTTGTGAGAAATTTTATTACGATTGAACTGGAATCAAAGTACAGAGCTCAACTGAAAATTAAGATACGTGGCCAGATTCAAATGTTGGAGTCATTCAGTCATAGTCGTGTCTAGCCCTATAAACATCGCCACTGTAGTCATCGTAGTCGCCGATGTCATCGTCGCTAGCATCGGGGTCGCAGTTGTCGAACCTCGACAGGTGAGCACGCGTTGGCTGGGACTGAGGGTAGCGCAGGAGCAGGCCACGGTAGGCCATGACGCTCTGGAGAGTCCGGCCGCGCCACCACAGCCGACGGCCGGCCTCGTTGAAGTTCGAATGAGGCGGGCCGTCCTCCTCGTACCTGGCAAGCGTACTCTCACGCCGATTGATGAAGAAGCTGTCCCAAGTCGGGCTGTAGTTGGGATGCCACTGGGGATTCCTCCGCTGCTCTGGCGTGAGCTCGAAGTAGTAGTGGTTCGTGATGGCCATCTCGCGCGCCACACCTAGAGGAATAGGAGGGACCGGTACGCCTCCGACGCTCAGCAATCAGCCGGTCGAGACGCGGTAGCCCGACGGGCAGGGTAGTTCGAGGCGCAAAGCACCTCCGCCTCCTGGGGTGTTAGAGATACGATCGAAGCCATGGGAGAGGGTGATGAGGTTTGCAGATATGAGTCTATATGTGATATGTAAATGGAGGCCAAGCCTACATATATATAGTGAAAAAATGGCGGGAAGACGGAGGCGGGAAGCGGTGGAAAGCGCGGAAAGAAAATAGGCGGGAACCCAGTGGCGCGGGAAACTTTCATCCCGGGTGAGGGTTCAAACCGGGACAAAAGATAAGAGGCTTATCTAGGAGGGCCTTATCTGGGGGAGTCTTATCTAGGAGGGCTTTATCTGGGGGTGGCTGACGTGCGAGCAACCATTAGTCCCGGCTGGTGGGTACAACCGGGACTAAAGGTGGTTATGTGTCATCTAACAAAACTGTCGGCAGGATAAGGACGCGTGGGTGGATCCATTGCTCGATGAGATAAAGCATGTAACGCACGACGCCCTGTCGAAGGAACAAAACAAAGTAGAAGTGGTGTCTTGCCTATAAAAGGAACACCGATACGCCTTGGCAAGCAGATCAACAAGCAGATCAACAAGCATGTAGGGAGAGTTTCATCCCCATGGATGGAGGAAAGGGTTGGAAAATCTCCCGTGGCGCAGCTTCTCGAAGATGTCGTTGGTGCACATGCCCTACGGCATCTTCGAAAGCTGCGCCTCGGAAAATTTTCCCTGCAAGCCCGTGAAAGACTTCATCTCCTCTAACAGTATTGGGGAAAGGGTTGGGAAATCTCCCGTGGCCCAGCTTCTCGAAGATGTCGTTGGTGCACACGCCCTACTGACTGGCAATTCGTTATTTCTTGGAAACAACTTCTTTAATATTATCAGCAATTTTTCAAATCCCGAGTCAGTCACACCGGCCTCTGCCTTCCATTTCAGCAATTCCAATATGCTACCCAGCTTTCTCTGCCCATCTTCACAACCTGGGTACAACAATTTGTGGTGGTCCTCTAACATCTTGTCGAACTGCAACCTCTCCTTATCCGTGCCTACAGTCTCTTCTTGCATCGTAAATGGCCCGACGAAGATCATCATCAACAGGATCATCTGGTGCCTGTTCTTCACCTTCTTCTTCTTCATTGTCTTCCATTGCGGTATCATCGCATTCAGAGAACATAGATCGGTACTGGTCATCGTTAGCTTCTTCTCCATCGCCATCTTCCAACATAACCCCTTCATCTCCGTGCTTGGTCCAAACATTATAGCTGGACATGAATCCGAACCGAAGCAGGTGGCTCTTAATGTCTCTTGAGCAAGAGTAATCCTTCTCATTCTTACATTTCAGACATGGACAACACATAACACCTTGTTTCGACTTGTTTGCCTCGGCCACAAGCAGAAAAGAATTCACGCCCTGTCTGAAAGCGGGAGCACATCGGTTACCGTACATCCATGGATGACTCATCTGCATCATAAGTACAATTATGTATTAGATGCAATCACCTTGCTAAAATTAGTATTGTACGAATTATGTATACGAGAAAATAGTTGCTAACCTTTTAGGATCAAAAGGAGGAGAAATCTTATCAAATAAAATCAAGTGACATCCCTCACAAACATTTCATCAAACACCTCTTGTGCACATGAAGAAAAAAAGAGGTAGCATAAACCTCCACCTTTCACCACCAAGGAAAAAAATGTAGGGACGTGGGGGTGCTGGCTGTGTGTATATATAGGCATGGCCCTTTTGTCGCGGGTCGTATCACGACGTGCGACAAAAGGGGTGCCTGCAGGAGCGCCAAATCTTAGCCCCCTTTTGTCGCGGGTTGATACGACCCGCGACAAAAGGCCCGGACCGCTCCAAAGGGTTTTGGGGCGACGTGGCCACGCCATTTGTCGCGGGTGCTGTCACGCCCGCGACAAAAGACTTCCACGAAAGCCCTGTTTTCCACTAGTGACCTGGCCCATGTTGAAGACTTCTCCTCCATCGACAACAACGACAACCCGCTGCCACCGTACACGCTTCCCTTCAAGCGTGGCATCATGGACTGTGCGGACCATCAAACAAGGAGGCCCGCCTCGCGATTGCGCAATGATGACCGTCGTGGCAGGAGGGATGATGATGACCGTGCTGAGCGTGGTGTAAGGGATAGATCCAGGGGTTGGCGCTAGGTGCTGCGTCGCAGCTTGTCCCGGAACTCGCGTCATGGCGAACATTGAGGTAATGGGCGCTAGATGGTGTTGCTCACAGCGCCGTGCTGGGCATTCTGCACCGCCGCTAGATGGTGTTGCTCGCGGCGCCGTGATGGCCATTCTGCACCG
>NC_061513.1:142608212-142664962 GCF_022539505.1 Lolium rigidum | reverse complement strand
CAAAGGGGGCGACAGAGAGCAACACGCCGATGAAGACAGAGTCGGCAAAGCGCGGTCATAACCACGTGAAGAGGTCGCGAAAGTCGATGTAGAGCGGCAGGACGACGTAGACGGAGTCGACGAAGCGCGGCCATAACCGCGGGAAGAGGCCGCAAAAGTCGTAGAGCGGCGGGCCAACGTAGACGAAGTTGGCGAAGCACGGGCATAGCCGCATGAAGAGGCCGCAAAAGTCGATGTAGAGCTGCAGGCTGAGGGAGACAAAATCGGCGAAGCGCGGCCAGAGCCGCGGGAAGAGGCCGCGAAAGTCGGTATAGAGCGGCGAGCCGACGTAGACGGAGTCGGTAAAGCGCGGGCAGAGCCGCGTGAAGAGGCCGCAAATGGCGACGAAGAATGGCTAGCCGTCATACACGGAGGCAGCGGACAAAGACCAAGTACCGAAGGGAGGCCCAAAGATAAGGCGGGATCAGCGGAAGAAGACATCGGATAACAACAGCCGACGACAGTATTTTTTTATAAATCTCAGATCGAAGTCAACGGATCCTGGCGCTCGAGGAGAGCACGGGCGCTGAGCACGGGCGCTGGAGGAGAGCACGGGCGTTGAGCACGGGGGCGGATCCTGGCGATCTCCGGCGGCCGGAAGAGCAGTTCCCGGTGGCGGCCGGAGAAGCAGTTCCCGGTGGTGGCGCGGAGCAGGATCTCCGGCGGCTGTCGATTGCGGCGACGGAGGGCGTCAGACGGAGAGCAGCACGGATCGGGCGGGCGTCGGGCAGGGAGATCAGCTACGCGCGGATCACGCACGGGACAGCTGGGAGATCGACGCGAGCAGATGAGCAGGGGAGAGATCGGGAGCCAGGGGGCGTCGGGCAGATGAAGTCAACCGGCACGGAGAGAGAAACTGGATCGGCCGGAACAAGCTTGAACGTCGGCCGTACGGACTAGAGGAGGAGGACCAATTTTTGCTCTGATACCATGTTAGCGCAATATACTTGTTGTATTACCAGGGGGCCAAAGGCCACAATATATAGTACATGTACATGTGCACATATGCAGAAAGCCCCCTAACATAGGGAGAAACTACAATATACATATATATACATGTAACAAGAGGATCGCTTGCATTTGCATACACAGACAACAATCAGTCGCTAGAAGTCCTGCCGGCCCCGTGTCCGTGAGATGTGGCCGTGGCGTCGTGCCTACGGGCTGCCGGTGCGGCGACCCCCTGGCCGACCCCCGGTTTCCGGCGGCGGCGCGATTCCCCTATCCTGCTCTTCTCCACCACCTCCCCCCCATACGCCCTCCATTTTGTCCAAATTCCTATACCTAGTGAGGGGACTCCATGGTTTCTGTCGAGATAGCAGAGAGGAACAACTAGGGAACCGCAGACAGAAAGGAGGCTAAGCGAAGGCCAATGCGTGTTGGTGGGCTGGGCCATAGATGCACAAGCGTTAATATTTTTTCTGCAAAAAACCTGGGCGGGCCATGGCCCAGTTTGGCCTCAAAGGAGCTCCGCCAGTGCCCGTCAGCAGCACATTGAATTTTAATCTAACTGTCGCCTACCTCGCGATGGAAGTTATTGGCGCGCAGCGACGGTGTAGTTCCCGCAGAGGCACATCGAAGCGTCTCATCGCCGCCTAGCTCTGAGTGCCGGCGTTAATGAGCGCCACCGCTCCACCGCCTCCCTCCGGCCTATAAAAATGGGCCGCCTCTCATCGTCCCTCTCACACACAAACCCTAGCACCTCTCTCCCCAACCCTAGCCGCCACCATCTGAAGAGTCGACGCCATGGCTGTTAGAGGCGGAGGCCGAGCTCGCGGCCGTGGTTGTGGTCGTGGACGCGGCCACGGCAGAGCTGCACGCTCGCCGTCGCCTGCGACGCCATCGTCGGACAGGCAGGACGAGGAGGGGCCCGTGCTGTTTGAGTTCATTGTCGTCCTCAAGGGTGACCCACACGGCATCCAGAGGCTGCCGGATGACTTCGCCGACTTCGTCGCCGACGACGAGCGCCCGGGCTCGCTGCATCTGCAGGAGGATGGCTGCCACTGCTGCCGGTGGATCGTCGACGTGATCTACGACGCGCACGGCAAGATGTACCTTCACATCGACTGGGAGAAGTTCGCGCGCTACCACCGCCTCGAAGCCGGCTTCATGCTCGTGTTCTCCTACTTCGGCGACAGGGACGTGAGCGTCAAGGTGTTTGACGAGACGCGTTGCCGCCGAAACTACCACAGCGACATCGCCGAGGAGGACGACGACTGAAGAGTGTTGTTTCTTCGCAGTGAAAAAATGCACGAAGGTTTCTGGATGTTCTTCCTCGGAAGAACCAACAGGGGCACCCTCACCAGCTGGATTTTCCAGTTTGGGTGACTGGGTGTGCCCTCGAGTGTTCTTTGTTGGCAGCGAACACACGAAATCTTCGATGCCCGGTCTAGTTAGGTTTAATTTTTTTGCAATCTTTTATATTTGTGTCAACCATGGTTCAAACTATGCATTAGTTTGTGGAAAACGATGTTCCAAACTATATCTTCATGTAAACCACCACGTTCCCAATTATGTATTAGTTTGTGGAATATTTCTTCTCTTTATTGAAATAAAAATGCAAAAAAAGTATTTTAATGTTTGGGGGCGGCGTTTGGGGGACGTGGCTGGGTAGCGACGTCCAAACGCGGCACGAACAAAACACGTCTCCCAAACGCTCGATCCGGGGCGCTTTGGGGGACGGTTTGGGGGACGCAACTGGAGATGCTCTAAATGCCTCCGACCACTACTACTGCGGTGGCGCCAACAACACCAAATTTCCCCCAACCCCATCCCGGTCAACTTTTTTTAAAGTTCCCTCACTGTGTTTTTTTTTATAATATAAATTATTCTACACAAGGCTGATGCTAGAGGACATCATCATCATAAGAAGAAAAGAAAAACAGGCCATAACCCTCTAATCTAAAGCTAAGTCTATACAAAATTGTTCAGACCGGTGGTAATCTAAAGCTAAGTCTATAGAAAAAAATCTGGTATTGGTTTCACTTCAATCGAAGTTTTCTAACTCAAGTTCGCATTTTCGGTATTGGAGGTTTTGCCGGTTTGTCTTTTATAGATAAGTTAAAACTCTCTTCATTTAGTATTATCTCCCCTACTCGACTATGATGGTTATATGTAGGATCTTGTATAGATCTTTCTTGTGATTCCAACGAGTTCAAGATCATCAAAACTGGAGTCTGAATGCAAAAGGTATTGAAGTTTTCGTACCATGGGGTCCAGTGCTTTTCCTTGGGCGGTAGTACCGGTCTACTTTCGGAAATAACATTTCCTGAGTGCTGAGAGCAATTTCGGGCGCTCGGTACTTCGGGTGTGTGGGGGGGGGGGAGGGGGGTCAGTATTACCGCCCGAAATGTACGGTGAAAGATCGAGATGTCGCCTAGAGGGGGGTGAATAGGCAATTACAAACTCTTACGGATTTGTCTTGTAAGAATGCGGAATTAAACTATCGTTTAGTTTACAAGCACAAACCCTAAATATGCTAAGCTCAACTAAGTGTAACAATAGCAACTAGAGCTAAGCAAGATAGGCACAAGATATATGTAGCACAAGTGATAGCAAGATATATGTATTTCAAGCACGATGGCTATCACAAGGAAAGAGAGCTCGGGTATAGAAATAACCGAGGCACGCGGAGACGAGGATGTATTCCCGTGTTCCCTTGCTTTGCAACAAGGTACGTCACGTTTGGAGGAGTGGAGGTCCCACGAAGGATTCCCCGCGCCACGAAGGCTCACCCTATTCTCCGAACCACACCCACGAAGGATAATGGCCCTTTCCTTATGGTTAGCTTTTCCTCCGCTCCGGAGATGGCAAGCTCCACAACCACCTCACAAGCTCCACGAAGGAGAAGCCCGGGCCCCTTCACAATCTTCCACGAAGAGATCACCGGGACACCAACCAAGCCAACTAGGAGGTCACCCTCCAAGATTAACAAGCTCACGGTCTCTCACTCGAACAAATCGTGGTGGAGAGCTCAACACTATGCAATGATGCAAAGCAAGAACACCGGAGGTGTTCAAGTCCTTCATACTCAAATCCCACCAAAGCAACGAATGCTAGGATGAGATTGGAGAGGAAGAACAAGGGGGAAAGTCAATCAAAGACTCCAAGATCTAGATCCCAAGAGATTCCCTCACTTAGAGAAGAAATGGTTTGGTGGAAGTGTAGATCTAGATCTCCTCTCTCAAATCCTCAAGTATGAGCAAGAATGGTTGGAGGAATCAAGGGAGAGAGCAACTTCTTCAAATGCAACAATGGAGGTGAGAGAAAGGGGAAGAAGTGCTTGCTCAAGGTGGAAGAAAGGTCTATTTATAGCTAGGAGCAAATAAAACCGTTGGAGGAAAAAGACAAGAAAACGGGCAGAAAAACGGGCAAACAAACAGCCCAGCCGGCCAGCAGGCCGGCCGACCGGAGCCTGGGCTGGGGAGCCCGGTCAGGCGTCCGGTCGGACCGGCCCACCGACCGGGCGAGGCGGAAGAGGCCACTGAGCGGCAGAATGCCCAGGGGCGCGCGGGGTGCGTCGGGGGCGCAGGC
This sequence comes from Lolium rigidum, assembly GCF_022539505.1. Classification (NCBI taxonomy): domain Eukaryota; kingdom Viridiplantae; phylum Streptophyta; class Magnoliopsida; order Poales; family Poaceae; genus Lolium; species Lolium rigidum. Next base: position 142,660,390 of record NC_061513.1, on the reverse strand, counting down.
CGCGTGGGCCTCCGGACGGAGAGACGGCCCGGTCAGATCCCGGTCGGACCGGGGAGGCTGCTGGGCCAGGCCGGCGCGTGGGCCGGATGGCGCCCGGTCCGGTTGGCGCCCGGTGCGGACCGGGTGGGCCGGCGTGCGGCCCGGCGGACCGGTCGCCAACCGGCTGCCCCTCTTTTCTTTTTCCTCTTTTTCTCCTTTTTCTTTTTCCTTTAATAACTAGAGCTCCCGAACTCCGATTGACTTGAAACCAATTTTGTTGGAAAGGTAACGACGAATAGAACACCAAAAAAAACGGGAAATATGGAGACTCCTCACAGAACATTTTTAGATGATTTTAGAGAGGGAGTCTCCCACCGTCAAGAAACGGTGAAGACGTCCAAACTCGAAAACGCAATAGAATATGCATGCGGATTCCGTTTTCGATGAACTTGGGCTTGTTGTAAAGCTAGCAACAAGCTCAAGAACCTCTCACAGTGAAACACCAAGAAGCAATAGGGATATGCAAAGTATGCAAATGATTGAGCTCCCTAAGACGATGTGATCAAGTTACTCAACCGAAAGCCCCTCTTAATAGTGCGGCTATCTATCCTATAATCCGGTCTCCCAACAACCACCTTGAGACCGGTAAAAGGAAAACCTAGCAAGGCCATACCTTTGCCTTGCGCATCCCGTTTGATCTTGATGATAGCTCTTCAAGCTCCACTCAAGCCGGAATGCCTCACTTGATCATCGTCGCTTCGTGAAGACTCACAAATGCTCCCCCATACACCATGATGGGAAAGCTCTATTGATGCACATCTTCACATGTCCATTATCACCAAATGGACGGCAAGCTTCAAGCATGTGATCCACTTGAGATGCTCATCTTGAACTTGCCCGACTTAACCTTGTACCTTCTCATACTCTCATAAGATAGAGCATGGCTAATATTGAGTTCCACATAAGAACTCCATCTTCATTTCTTCTTCTTGATCATATCACATATGTATCTTCAAACCGATGATCTTGATGCCAATACACAAGGTATACCTTTATCTTCATGGCATCCATACTTGAATCCAACACATGGAATACAAGTAGTACCTATGGAATGTTCCTTCATATAAACTCAATGAAAACATTAGTCCATAGGGGTTGTCATTAATTACCAAAACCACACATAGGGGCAATGTACCCTTACATACGGAAGTACCCTAATTACGTATTCTCGACATAACGAGCAAATTTCTCTTGCCCCATTTAGGCATCGTTTGGTTGCAAGGGAACCCAGGGGTTTCCCTGTCCTTTCCCCAGGAAAGAAATACAAGGGTAAATCGGCCTCAGAAAAGCCCATAGACCCATTTGGTTCTCCACGACGTGGGGATATTTGGGTCCTTCCAATCCTTTCCCTGGGAGTAGTTTTCACCAGTCAGTAGGCCAGGCTGGAAATCCCTTGCTCGTTCGCTCAGTCTTTCATCGAAGGAAGCTGCGTCGTGGATGACCTGGAGCGAGAGGCAGCCCTCCCGAGCTCTGATCTCCTTGGAACCAAATGAAACAGGCAGATCTTCCCTAGAAAACCCGGGGATCCCCTGTGCCAATCAAAATTCTCATGAGGGATTTGCTACCCTGGATAATTCTAGCTTTGTCACCAAACAAGCCCTTAAGGGGGTCTTATTCCACAAAGTTTTCCAACCATTTGACCTCATATTTCCCCCATTGTTGACCTTCTTTGAGCTTGCTATCTGCTCAAGTCCTCCGTGATTCTTACACCTATTTGAGGAAAAAGAGAGAGGAGATCTGTATCTACAATATACGAATCAAAATCCCCTCTTTGTGATGGAATCCTCTAGATCTAGATCTTGGAGAAATTTCATGTTCCTCCTTCTTTTTATTATTTCTCTCTTATCCCCCAATAGCTTTAGTAGCTTTTTTTTTGGAATTTGGGAGTGAAGGACTTGAGAATCTTTGTGGTGTTCTTGTCATTGCATTATGTGCATCGATTTGAGTTCTCTACAGAGATTTGGTCTCGTGAGAGTTCATGGGTAATTTCTCTTGGGTGCTTCTACCTGGAGCTTGTACCTCTTGGGTTCTTGGAACCCTAGACGGCTTGTAGCTTAGTGGCGGTGTGGCCTTAGTGGCGGTGTAGCCTTTGTGGTGTTATGGCCTTTGTGGTGGTGTGACCTTTGTGGCGGTGTGATCTTGGTGGTAATTATTTGGGAGCCTCCAATTGTTGTGGAGTTTGCCTCAAACTTATGACCTTCGTGGAGTTTACTTAGGAGCCTCCAATTAAGTTGTAGATCTCACCCCAAGCTTGTACCCCAAGACTCGAAAAAAATCTTAGACTTGTAGAAAGAGTCCATGGGTATGTTGTATGAAAGTTTCAGATTTTTTTCATATCGCGTGTCCCGAAAAAAATATGCAAGTCTCTCCCAAAAAATATTGAGGACACGTGTCCCGAAACACCGCATCAAACGGAGACCGAACAACGCGACCTTTGGCAAAACAAGGCACACGTTAAAATCCTGATAGCTCTTGGCAAATAAATTATTTTCAATTATTTGCAACGCCAAGTTCTATCGCGCGTGTATTTTAGTTCCAAAATATTGTTGCCCACAATTTGCCTTTCAAAAAATCTTGATGCCTAACATCTTTTGCTGGGAGTCAAATGTTTGCCCTCTGCAGAAAATATATATTCAATTTTTTGGCAGCTCCAAAATTTGTCGCACGATGTTTTATTTCCAAAAACTTGCCACCTTGTTTGTTTTAAAGAAAAAAGGAAAAAAAATAGCGGCTAACCTTCTTTGCCGGGAGTCACTAATGTTTGGTCTCCGCAAACAATACATATTGGTTTTTTTTTTTTTTGACAAATTCTACGGCGGGATGGTTCTATTCCCAAAAGTTTGCCGCCTAGTTTGAGTTTCAAAAAATGGCGCTCAACATCTTTGCCGGGAGTCACGAATGTTTGCTCCGGGCAATGAATATATATATATATATATATATTAAATTTCCAGGCAGCGGCAAACTTTACGCGTGACATTCAACATCATGGCAAACGTATTCGACGCATGCATGGCCTCACGTAGAATCGATCATGCATGCATGCGCAGGTGTGTTGACACGAGACCACATCGATCCCTGGCTGGCCGACCTTCCAACACTCCTCCTGAATCCTGATCGAGCACGAGGACGCAGACACACCGGAGAGCTCGAATGACGACCAAGTGAATGTATCTGCCCATCTGCTGGTTGGTGTTCAACGCGCTAACGTGAGGTCATGAATGTAGGGAGTACAATTTTTCTCTGGAGGTAAACTCAATCTTTTTTTATCAGAACAAAGAAATAATAACATGAATAAAACCGGTTTTTTTTGAATTATATGAAAATCAAAGCAAGTTCGTGTGTCATCACCTGGAAACCCATGGAACTAGTCCTGATGCTCCATTTTGGCATACAAAGGATGTTTTATCGACCATGTCGACGAATCCTTAATTTTGTGCAAATTCAAGCTAAGTGCGTGTATTAGGTTGCCTGTCAAAACCTCCGCCTTTTGTTTTAGAGTTTCTTCCTGTCTTGACCTCGTCAGAATTCCGGCTAAGAAGCATGCACGAGGCTGCAGACAGACCGGAGACCTTGTCATTCGAACAACAATATTCAGAGCATTTGCACATGTACACGCACGTAAAAGAATGGAGCTGCCTAAGTACGCGTGGAGTAAGAAGGCATCACGTACGAACCGAACTCTATATAAGCTTGCTCCCGCTTCATGCTTCCCACTCATCCACTGCAACCGCGGTAGCTACTCACCCTCTCAGGGCCTCCTTTTAGTCTACACTATACAGCGATCATTTCTCTCATAACCTTATCATCGGTCTATCCTTAACAATGGTGGCGACCTCCAGGATCTCATCTTGGGTTGCACCGGCTCTGCTCCTCTTCGTCGCCCTCGTGCACACCACCGACGCCGACCATCTCTATGTAGGGTACTACGCAAAGTCATGCCCCAACGTGGAGCGTGTCGTGTCATCCGTGATGGCGAGCAGGGTCGGTAGTGGGCGGATGGCGCCCGCCGTGCTCCGCCTCTTCTTCCACGACTGCTTTGTTAATGTATGGCACCGTTCTACATATACTGACATACAAACTACTTCCTCTATTACATATGTTTCATTGTTTCTTATCGCTGATTTAGTATAACTTTATATTAAACCAATCATATTTGACAGGGATGTGATGCCTCCGTTCTCCTCGACGCGACACCCTTCTCAGAGAGCGAGAAGGATGCCAAGCCAAACGCGTCCCTCACCGGCTTCACCGTGATCGACGAGATCAAGGCCGCACTCGAGAAAGAATGCCCCGCCACCGTCTCGTGCGCGGACGTGCTCGCTCTCGCGTCTCGCGACGCAGTCACTCTCCTCGGTGGTCCGACCTGGAACATGCCTCTTGGCCGCAAGGACTCGCGCTTCGCCGCTGACAAGGAGTTCACGACGAAACATCTCCCCAGCCCGAACGACAACCTTGGTGAGCTCATCAAAATGTTCGGGGAGCTCGGCCTCGACGCCCGCGACATGACCGCACTCTCCGGTGCGCACACCGTCGGGATGGCCAACTGCGAGCACTACAGAGAACGCGTCTATGGCACCAGCGACACCGAGTACAACATCGACCCCTCCTTCGCGGACGCTAGGCGAAAGATGTGTCCGCCGCAAGGCTCCTCAGGCGACGCAGGCAAGGCACCGTTCGACGTTCAGACGCCCAGGAAGTTCGACAATGCTTACTACCGGGACCTTATCGCGCATCAGGGTCTCCTCAACTCCGACCAGGCTCTGTACAGCGGTGGAGGCGTGGACAGCCTCGTGGAGAGGTATGGTGCCGACGGCGATGCTTTCGGGAGGGACTTCGCCAAGGCGATGGTGAAGATGGGGAACATTCTTCCGCTAAAGGGATTGCCGACAGAGGTGAGGCTCCAGTGCTCCAAGGCAAACTATTGATGGCTCATTACCAAGTGATACCGGATTCTTTTATCAAATGTGCAGATTGTAACAAGTAATTGTATTTGTGTTGATTTATCTGCATCTTAATTTGTATATGAATTATTGATGTATCGACCAAAGTGTGCCATAAATGTTCCAATACATGTTTGTAAAAATTTGCTACAGGACACCGTTATTTTCTGGCGTTTGCCAAAACACACCGCTCGATTGTGTCTTTACCAGATACCATTACAATTATGTGACACATTTGCCAGAACACACCACTTGGCCGAAAACGGAAAGTTTTGCATTTTATTTTCAAAACCAGTCATCTCAGATAAACGTGCAAATCTTTCCGTTTTCGGCTAGGTGGTGTGTTCTGGCAAATGTGCCACGAAATTGTAATGGTACCTGGCAAAGACACAATCGAGCGGTGTGTTTTGGCAAACGCCAGAAAATAACGGTGTCCTGTAGCAAATTTCTTGTAATAAATCCCGTTTTCCAGTTTGTTTTGAACTGGAAAGTGCAATATTTTGTTTACGCTTTACATACATGGAACCATATGTATTCCATTAAGTATTTCATACCCTCACATATCTCGAAACAAACAATTTTTTACCCCTTTGAATAGACAAAGCGTTACATTCTAATGGAGGAGCAGATCGACGAGCTGAGTTTTTTTATTTATGAAATATGAACTGTCTTTAAAAGTCTTAGTAAACTTTGAAGAAAGAAATGATTCCATGTGTGAACACTGATGCAAAGTGTAATTACAAGGTATCTATTTCTCTTATGTGAAGAAAATAGCATTTAATATCGAAAAACTAAAACAAATTAAGACCCAACACTAAAGGATAAAACTAAAAATTACATTAAGGTTCTTCAAACTCGTTGTCTCCACTTTCACCTTTTGTTTCTTGCCTTTTTTGCTACCACTCATATGAAAGAACTGTAGAAGACTGAACCTGCAAAACTCCAATTTTTTTTAAAAAACATATACTATATATAAAGATAGAGACCATGCTATCGTTATCGAAGCTACGCACCGCTCACATAACATGCCATTTAAATGTGGATTCTTCGTTTTAATTGTTGACAGTAGACTAACTTTGCAATATAGTGGATGAGACTTATAGGCCTGAAGTTCGAGATCACCTCGGCCCCCTCCTTTTTTTGGCAAGAGAACAACATTTGCGGAGTTGAGCGAATGCAAATTGGAGGCATGGAGATTTCCAAAGAGGTTTAAGACCCTCATGATATCCGCTTTGATAGTTTCCCAACACTTCTTGTAGAACAATCCCGTGAAGCCATCCGGCCCCGAGGCTTTGTTTCCCGGCATTTGCTTGATAGCACAAAGGACCTCCTCCTCGGTAAAGGTTCACCCAACACATGCAAATCTGGGTTTTGAAAAACCATGTCGTCCCATTGAAAATAAACCTTCCTAGCTCCTCCTCTTCCAATAACCGAAGTGAAGTGGGAGTGAACAATTGCTTCTTTATGCTCATGGTCGGATCCAACCATTATTGTGTTTGAGGCGGTGTATGTGTATGGGCATTCACTGCCAAAAGGAAAAACTTCGTATTTGCATCTCCTTCCTTAATATTTGCAATCCTAGCATTTTGTTTTTTTTCTAGCTTTTTCCACCATGGCAAGGGAGATGACTTTTCTCTTTAGGCTTGCTCTTAGTTCATGCTCCTCAATGGATAGCGCTCTCGACTCTTGGGCAATGTCAAAATGAAGGATGAGGAGGAGGGTTGCATGTAGAAGAGTTTTTCCATTAGAGAAGAGGCCACGGCTCCACGCGGAAAGCCGCTTGCCCGTTATTTGAAGCTTGTGATGCTGAATGTGGTATGTCTCGACATGATTGGAAGGCTTGTCCCAAGATGCTTGCACCACCTCATGGAAACCGGGGACCCGAGTCCAAAGTTTTCAAACATGAAGGTTTTAGGTCGTCGAGGACCGCTATCGTCGGCGAGAAGGGGGCAATGATCCGATAAAGAGAAAGAGAAAGAATATAGCACATGTGTATCAAAGCAAAGGTCCCACACAGAGTTGCAATAGAAAGCGTCAATCTTGCAAATCGTTGGGTTCAACCGCTCATTGCTCCAAGTGAATCGTCTAGTTTGAAGGTGCACCTCCTTGAGATCACAAGCCTGTAAAGCCATGCGGAAACGGTTTATGCGCCTCGTATGGACATTTCTCTTATTTTTACCACGCACGGTGTATTTGGTTGAAGTCACCAAGCGCCTACCATCGGACCCCGGGAGGTGGCCTGTAACACCCCAACTTTTGCAACCATGTTTAATTGTCCTTAGTGCAAAAATCAAGGGGAAAAAAACTTTTATTTGTTAAAGACAAATGCATTGCCTTGATCTCTTTGTTAAGATGAATTGTCTTGATCTGTCTGTTAGAGTGAATTGCCTTGATCTGCTGGTAGATGAATTGTCTTGATCTGTCTGTTAGAGTGAATTGCCTTGATCTGCTGGTAGATGAATTGTGTTGATCTTCTGGTTGAGTTTTGTCTTGAGCTACCTCAAAGAACAACACCCCTAGTGATAAACCAATCTAGCAACTCACTATATAAAACACATGTGTGGTCCTAGAAATTCTTTTCATTTCCCTACCAATACATAAAACCCTAAACTTCTTTGTCTTCTCATTTCACTACCAAAACTATTTCTAGTTTTATCAAACCTTTTCAAAATATTTTCTAGAATAAATTTGGAAATGTGATGGGTACATCATATCTTTCCCTTTCAAAAATAACTTTTTCGAAATTATTTTTCATTTATTCTATTTTCCCTATTTACCAAAAATGGATGTTAATGGTACGCATGTCATTGCTTGATATCACATAAATTTGGGAAAAATCTACTATGCATGGATATGCAAGTAGACCTAAATTATTTTAGAATATCTTCTAGTCTCTTTCAAAATTTTCAAAGGAAAATTTAAAAAAACTATCCATATGTTGATCAACTCTCATAGTGATAAAGACCCATTCTTTTAAGTTCAAAATCAAGATAACAACTCTTATTCATCCACCACATATCACTAATCTAGGGTTTACCATCATCACCTTGACCTCATAAATTGGCAGTTTTTGTCAGCCTATTCATCCTTGATACTATATGATTGTTTCCCTCACAATCTCTCCTAACCTTACCCAACCATCATCTAAAACACAGTCAACACCACCTCTTGGACAACCTGCTTGGTCACTTGACCACACATGCGACCTAGTTTTGCTTAGCAATAAAATTGAGTCGGCTATCCCAATCATGACCCATGTGCAACCCATGCACATCCCTCTCCTCTCTATCGTTCTCCCTTTGGCTAGACAATAAATCACCCAAGTCCAAACTAAATTCTATGTTTGACCTAGCCACCATGCACCATCAGCACCCTCATCCTTCTAGTCTAGCTTGACCTTTTTTTGAACTTGTATGTCAAATTTTTGCATGGCACTAGTGTAGTGCCAACCATGCATGTATGACCACGTATCTCTCCCTCCCTTTCTAATCTATCACGATCCCCTAAAAAACCACCTCCTTGATCTCTCCCACACCAACTATTCAACCACCACTGACCTGCACCCATGTAGCTCGACCACTCCTCCACCCCCCTTTCTTTTCTCCTCCTTTTTCCCTTCCCAATGCCATGAATGGCATAGGCCTTTGAAAAAAACTCCTAGACCTGCACTCCTGCACCTCTAGCCATGTCTAGCATCTCTCCCTGGATTCCTGGAGCCCTTAGGTACTTTCCCCCTGCCCCAATGCTCCTCATCATCTTACCCGAGCTCGCCAACCATTGATCGAACACTTGACGGGCGCTCTCTAGAGCTCCACCCCTGAGCACACCAGACCCTGCCAGCCCACCCCTTCGACCCACAAGACACCACAACCGAGTCAGGTCACCCCTACACACCCACACACACGACCCATGCACGCCTACCCGTGCTCGGTTCGGACATGGTCACCATGGCCATGTCAAAGCCACACCACGCCTAGACCTGAGACCCAACGCCGTCCCGAGGTTAAACCCACGCGCGCCCCTCTACCCTCACTTGCTGACGCCAGCTCGGATACGTCAGCATCGCGGCGCAAGAGGCTACGCCGTGACGCTAGCACCCGGTCGAACACCACACTGCCCCTCGACCCCACCCTTATCCCTCTCGTTCCCGCGCGTGAAACCGTCCCAACAATCCCAGCCCGCGCTGGACATGCTCCCCCGCCGTAGCACTGGCCAATGGCGCGCCCCTGGACCATGGATCCTTCGCGGTGGTATGTGTCCACCGTACGCCCGCCCCGGGCTATAAAAGCCGCCCGAGCTCCCTGCCCTCAACCACACCACGCCACTACCCTCTCCCAGCTTGCGGAAGCACATCGGCGTGCTCCCTGTTGCCTCCCGCTCGGAGGAGCTCCACCTCTGTCCGAGGTCACCGTAGGTTGGCGCGGAAGGTGGCGCTCGACTCCGATGCTGCATGCCCTTCTTTTCCACTCCCCTGCACTCCTCTTTCTCCCCCGCTTCTAATGCACTGCTCCTCGATGCCTAGGACCCCCTGCAGCCGCCACCGTCGTCGCTGGCCCGAGGAACTCATTGGAGAAGACGTCGCCCGCATCTGCACCTGGAGAAGCCCGCAGCTCGTGCTGGAGAAGCTGTCGGCGCGCCGCTCGACTACCTCCACCCGCCACCACCTCGCCGACCCTCTACCGTCGTCCACGGCCGCCTCCCGGTGAGCACCTGAGCCACCCGACCCGTTAGGGTTTCATCCCCGAGCGCACGTGCATGTCTGACGAAGGAGACGGTTTCCCAGCCGTTAGATCTTGATCCTAGGGTACCATACCCCTTCAGTTTTAAGTGAGATAATAAGAGGTGGGACCCATAGTCATATTTTCAATCTCCCCCCACACACCCTGGACACGCTGCTTGGCCGGCCCGACTTGTTCCCGTACGGCTCGTGTAGAGATTCAGCCCGTGTTGTTTTCTATTTCCTTTACTAGAAATAATCTCTGCCAGGTCCCTGCTAGCTTTTAATTCACCAAAATTCCACAAATGATCCAAATCATGTAATTCAATTTTTTTGTACTCCTGGGTGTTTTATTAACCATCTCAAACAAGTTTCAATCCTATATGTGTTCTGGGATTCATTCAGTAAATCAAATGGTAAAGAGATGCAGATTCAATATGTATTCAACATAAAAAGTTTAGGGAACTTTTTGGAGTAAATCTAACTTTGTAGTAAACTACATAGTAAGGCCCATCTCTTGGCAGTGGTTTGAGTAGTTTATGTCAAATTATGAATTTGTTAGTTATAGCACAATTTTATTCAAAATCTTTGTTTGAGGATTTATTTCTGGAGCTTAGAAACTTATTTTGGAGTGAAACCACTTTTGTGTACTCACATTACTCTTCTAAACAACATACTCAGAGCTCAGATTTATTTGAGCATCTGAGATTTTCTAACGTTTTAAACTTTGAATTGGTCCCTCTAGCCAGTAAAATAATTATTAAAAATCTTTTAAAACTTCAAAATTGGTGAATCCAATTTTATATGGATCTATGTTTGAATAGCTATCAAGAGGTATAACTTTTTCTTGTTGTACTTGTGTGATGTTCTGTGAGCAAAATGAAGTAGGAAAATGATTTCTTCTTTTCCAAAAATGTTTAAAAATAAATTATAAAAGTTTTGGTACAAAACCAATGCAGATGTCTTCTTTGTGATGTTGCCTACCAGGGAATATAGGGTTTAGGCCCTGGTGATAGCCAGAGAGACAATTGCTAATTTTTGAGGTTCTCATGCCTATTTTTAAGAGGAATAAAATGGGTTTTCTTAAATAAAATTGTTGAAGTTGTTTTCTAGGGACTTTAAGTCCTTAGTATCATCAATAGTAGCTTTTGGATGAGTGGTTAGAAACTTATTGTTGCATGCTTGTTTTGTTGGTGCAATGTGTTGAATGTGTTCCCTTTTTATTTCGCGACGATAGATTTGGACATTGTCGGGTTTGAAGGAGAGGAAGGATTCGAAGAATTTGAAGAAGACCAGGGACAATTAGCCATTCAAGGCAAGCCATCTTTTGATCTCATGCCTCTATCCTATTTGCATTGTGCACCATTACACTTATCTTGTCACTTGCATTACTTTGAGTTGATTCTATACATTTGTTAAACTTGGACTCCCCAAGTTGATTGGCTCTATTGATACCTCGGTATCACCTCACTAGTTGTAGGATACCACATTAATACCTAAATACCCCCCCCCCTCACTTGTTGTATGATGTTTAGCATCATGCCACTTGTTGTAGCCTTGATCATGAGACTTGAACTATAGGTTGGGAACCCCTCGGAAATGTTTATGCAAAGGTTTTGAAAACCTTGGGAAGAATTGGTCTTGCCCAAGTGTAAGGTTAAATGGAATTGTTTTTGTGGTACCTACGAAAAATGATACAAGGACGGTTTGTTGGTGAGAACAAAATGGGGGGAAATGTTTTAAAGAGCACTGCGTATAAGTGTTCGCCAAACCAATTTTACCCGCGCAACCACATTACCCTAAAGTGGGCACGGGCTTAGTCCGTAGTTTGTTGAAGCTGGCGTGGGACACCTCACAACTCTCTAGGAGGGTCACTATGGCCCTTGACGCCGGGTTGCGCTCTGGAGGAGGCAATACACTGTAGTTGCCTACAGCCGGACGATTACTGGGGGTCTTCTGCCGTGGCGCTGGAGACATGCTCAAATAGGGATGTGTGTTGCCGGGCTGCCGGGAAGGTTAAGCCTACAGGTAAAGACCCATGCCAAGGGAGATAAGCGAAAGACTATGACTGATTACCCGAGACTCGCATACCGTTGTATGACGAACCGAGGATGATCCTGATGGATTTATCAGTTCTTGTGGGGAAAGTATGCGACCTCTGCAGAGTGTAAATCTATTCGAATAGCCGCGTCCGCGGTCATGGACGAGTTGGAGTGGCCATACTTAACCTGGACTGGCTTTGTTTCAGAAATGATTTACAAAGGAAAAGAGGAAGTTGTTTTCGGTGTACCGAAAGGGTACGGAGGAAAAAAGGAAAGGTTTTGGTGGTCATATGGAGATGACCGGAAGGAAAAATTAGGGTACCCCATCCTAGAGGTTTTAAGTTTAATCTTCTTTCGAAGTATCTTCTTCAACAAAGATATAGATATGTTATCTTCACAAGAGAAATTGTCTCTTCGACACATGCTATATCCACGAGAGAAACTATCTCTCGCCTTGTCACCTTAGAATAGTGCTTATTACCTTGTTAATGCCAAATATGCATGCCCTTAATCTCTCGTGATGGTTTGCGAGTACAATTCCAAATGGATTCACGGTTTTGTCCCTGGCTATTTACTTGGCCAGACTTGAAGGAATTTGACAAATGAAGAGGATTGGGCGACGTCTATGCGAGCTAGGAACATTCTCCCAGTCAGTTGCTTGTAGGGTTATGGCAGATGACTTGGGCTCTGCGCTGTTGAAGTGATTCCGCTACTCTGGCATTAAGTTAGACCCTTGGAGGCTCTTATGTAAGTATTTGGTCATGTGACCATTGTAATCTTTTTATTCGGTACTGTAATGGATGTTGTATTTGATACCAGTTTGGTTATGCCTTCACGACACACTGATCATGGGATCGTGAATGTGTATGCATAACGGGTGTTTCGGACAGCTAGTCCGGGGGCCCATATGGCCTTTGGGTGATCAACTTGGCGAAGAAATCATCTTTTTCTATTATTCACCGTTGGGCCGTAAACGGTGGTTATTTTGAAATCTCGATCGGAGTTGATGACATGGATCGAGGCCGAGAGGAAAAATTCGGTGATCACAATATTGGTGGCTTGCACTTTAGTGTCATCCCGCAACAAGAGGATGCCCCCTCTCGTGCCATTGGCAGGGCGATCGGCAAAGCTTCTAAGATGTTTTGCCCCAAGGAAACAAGCATCAGCCGGGGAGATGGCATCAAGTTTTGTTTCTTGCAAGCAGATGATGTGGCATGTAGTCGCGGCGATTATCTCGTTTACTAATTCATCTATTATTATGGTCATTGAGACCCCTCACGTTCTAACACAAGAAGTTGATGAGTTGATTTAACATGGACACCACGTGATCACAGAGCGACAATGAGCAGGAACTAGCAACAAAGGTTCAGCTTAGACATTACAAAGCAGCAGCAGTGGCTCCAGGCAACGCCAGCACACGAAATCATCAGGTTCATCATAAAACTTACAAAGCAGAAGTAGCAGCTCCAGGCAAAGGTAGCGATCCAGCTAACAACAACCGATACAAACTGGTGGTAGTTCTAGTTCCAGGCAACGGGGACATAACACATAACTGGGACAAGACTTGAGGCCTTAGCTAACATGATAACTTGGATAACTCAAACGAAAGCAGAAACACGATCATGCTTGGTTGTTTCCTTCTACGTCGTCACCTGCCTCCATGTCCACCACAACAAGAAGAGCACGATCAACCTCAAGAGCGGCAGGGTCATCAAGCTTGAACAAGGCCCTGAAAGCCGCCATAACCTACTCAGGCACTTGGCCTTGGAAGCGGGTGGTGAATTCCTGCATGACTTGCATAGGAGGTCCTCGGCCTTCTTTGCCACCGGAACTGCGTGACGGTGTGCCTTGAGCCGGCCACTCGAGCGCCTGAGGGAGAAGGTGCATGCCCTGACCTTGGAGATAGCCATACCCGCTAGAGTCTTGTGCCACGCAGCAGGGCGAACAGGAGGAGATGACATGGGCGGCGAGCCGAGCAGGCTATCCTTGGCTGTAGAGAAAAGAGACAGAAGCTTGTCAGAAGGCAAAAGCTCCCAACCTGGCTGGCTTCAGTCGAGGTAGGAGCATCACAGGCATGCATGGCTGGCCGGGGAGGCGGGGACGAACAGTGGCGTGAGCTGGCCTGACAAAAGACTGAAACCAGGCGGGCGCGACAGACCAGACTGGGCAGAGATGCCAGGATTGGCCTCCAAACCAGGAGGCTGGGACAGCGGCGTCGCTGATGTGGAAAGCAGGGGGCGCTGCATGCTTGTGGGGGAGCAGATGTCTCGGGCCTCCTGGCTCATCTCGATGTGCCCAGTCGGAGCCATCATCCTGGAGTTGGCCGTGGCCCGTGGCCGGCAGGACAGAAGCCGGAGAGGAGGCGTCAACGCATCCATGGAGTGGCGGCACGCAACATGAGGGGAGCGTAGGCGAGACGGGCTGCGGCCACGGCCACCAACATCGATGTTGTTGGGCGCCAACATGGAGAAAGACCCTGCAGTTGTGGGCTCGAGGCAACGGGCTGTGAGGGTCTCAAGCGCGGCCTTGCAGGAGGCCAGCCCAGAGTCGACGGCCATGCCTTGCGACCCAGCCACAGCGCCACGAGCAACACCATCTACCAGGCGGTGCAGAATGCCTAGCACGGCGCCGCAAGCAATACCATCTAGCGGCTGCTAGCACCTGGGCTCTTGTTGATAATGATCTTGTTGAACATCTACTGTCTAACAACTGTGGGAATGCAAAGGAATGGCTGTTCTTCTTGCTGGAGACGCTGTCGTATGAAGATTTTGTGAGGGCAACGGTAACTTTGTGGGCGATCTGGACTGCAAGAAGAAAAGCTATTCATGAGCAAATTTTTCAGAGTCCTTTATCCATCTTTGGTTTTGTCAATTCTTTCCTTGCTGATCTCAGGATGGTGGCTGATGTTCAGAATGATAAGTGTTCTTTGCCTCCTCGTTCCTGCCATAGTCATGCCTGGGTTCCTCCACCTACAGGTATGTGCAAAGTTAGTGTTGATGCTGCGATTTCGAAGTCCTCAATCGCTGGTGCAGCTGGAGCTATTTGTAGGGATGAAAATGGTTTTTATTTGGGTGCTTCTGCTCGTGTCTTCGATGGTATCAATGATCCTGTGACTCTTGAAGCTTTTGCTTGTTCTGAGGGACTTGCCTTGGCCCAGGATCTTGGTGTTAGGAAAATTCAGGTGACTACTGACTGTCTAGTAATCTTGCAAGCTTTGGAGCAGGGCAGTTTGGCTTCTTACAGCTCGGTTTTGAAGGAGATTTGCGATCGGCAGCACCAGTTCATTGAATCGAAGGTTGTCCATGAACGGAGGAATAACAATGTTGAAGCTCATAATTTTGCTAGGTCCTCTGTTGCTTTACAACCTGGCCGCCATGTTTGGCTAGGTTCTTCTCCTGATCCTTTCTTTGTACCTAAATGCACTGCTGTTTGAATAAAGAAGGATCTTTTATCTCAAAAAAAAAAAAAAATCTAGCGGCGGTGCAGAATGGCCATCGCGGCGCCGCGAGCAACACCATCTAGCGGCGGTGCAGAATGCCCAGCACGGCGCTGTGAGCAACACCATCTAGCGCCCATTACCTCAATGTTCGCCATGACGCGAGTTCCGGGACAAGCTGCGACGCAGCACCTAGCGCCAACCCCTGGATCTATCCCTTACACCACGCTCAGCACGGTCATCATCATCCCTCCTGCCATGACGGTCATCATTGCGCAACGGCGAGGCGGGCCTCCTTGTTTGATGGTCCGCACAGTCCATGATGCCACGCTTGAAGGGAAGCGTGTACGGTGGCAGCTGGTTGTCGTTGTTGTCGATGGAGGAGAAGTCTTCAACATGGGCCAGGTCACTAGTGGAAAACAGGGCTTTCGTGGAAGCCTTTTGTCGCGGGCGTGACAGCACCCGCGACAAATGGCGTGGCCACGTTGCCCCGAAGCCCTATGGAGCGGTCCGGGCCTTTTGTCGCGGGCCGTATCACAACCCGCGATAAAAGGGGCTGAGGTTTGGCGCCTCCTGCAGGCACATCCAAAAGGGGTCGTATCACGACGCGCGACAAAAGCGTCATGCCTATATATACACACAGCCAGCCCCCCCCCACCTCCCTACATTTTTTCCCTTGGTGGTGAAAGGTGGAGGTTTATGCTACCTCTTTTTTTCTTCATGTGCACAAGAGGTGTGTGATGAAATGTTTGTGAGGGATGTCACTTGATTTTATTTGATAAGATTTCTCCTCCTTTTGATCCTAAAAGGTTAGCAACTATTTTCTCATATACATAATTCGTACAATACTAATTTTAGCAAGGTGATTGCATCTAATACATAATTGTACTTATGATGCAGATGAGTCATCCATGGATGTACGGTAACCGATGTGCTCCCGCTTTCAGACAGGGCGTGAATTCTTTCCTGCTTGTGGCCGAGGCAAACAAGTCGAAACAAGGTTTTATGTGTTGTCCATGTCTGAAATGTATGAATGAGAAGGATTACTCTTGCTCAAGAGACATTAAGAGCCACCTGCTTCGGTTTGGATTCATGTCCAGCTATAATGTTTGGACCAAGCACGGAGATGAAGGGGTTATGTTGGAAGACGGCGATGAAGAAGAAGCTAACTATGACCAGTACCGATCTATGTTCTCTGAATGCGATGATACCACAATGGAAGACAATGAAGAAGAAGAAGGTGAAGAACATGCACCAGATGATCCTGTTGATGATGATCTTCATCGGGCCATTTCTGATGCAAGAAGAGACTGTGGCACGGATAAGGAGAGGTTGCAGTTCGACAAGATGTTAGAGGACCACCACAAATTGTTGTACCCATGTTGTGAAGATGGGCATGTTGGAGATATGCCCAAGAGGCAATAATAAAAGTGGTTATTATATATCTTTGTGTTTATGATAAATGTTTATATACCATGCTATAATTGTATTAACCGAAACATTGATACATGTGTGTTATGTAAACAACAATGAGTCCCTAGTAAGCCTCTTGAATAACTAGCTTGTTGATTAATAGATGATCATAGTTTCATGATCATGAACATTGGATGTTATTAATAACAAGGTTATGTCATTATATGAATGATGTAATGGACACACCCAATTAAGCGTAGCATAAGATCACGTCATTAAGTTATTTGCTATAAGCTTTCGATACATAGTTACCTAGTCCTTTCGACCATGAGATCATGTAAATCACTTATACCGGAAAGGTACTTTGATTACATCAAACGCCACCGCGTAAATGGGTGGTTATAAAGGTGGGATTAAGTATCCGGAAAGTATGAGTTGAGGCATATGGATCAACAAGTGGGATTTGTCCATCCCGATGACGGATAGATATACTCGGGCCCTCTCGGTGGAATGTCGTCTATATTAGCTTGCAAGCATATGAATGGTTCATAAGAGACCACATACCACGGTACGAGTAAAGAGTACTTGTCAGGAGACGATGTTGAACAAGGTATAGAGATACCGATGATCAAACCTCGGACAAGTAAAGTATCGTGTGACAAAGGGAATCGGTATCGTATGTGAATGGTTCATTCGATCACTAAGTAATCGTTGAATATGTGGGAGCCATTATGGATCTCCAGATCCCGCTATTGGTTATTGGTCGGAGAGAGATCTCAACCATGTCTACATAGTTCGCGAACCGTAGGGTGACACACTTAAGGTTTGATGTCGTATTAGTAGATATTGAATATGGAATGGAGTTCGAAGTATTGTTCGGAGTCTCGGATGTGATCCAGGACATCACGAGGAGTTCCGGAATGGTCCGGAGAATAAGATTCATATATAGGAAGTCATATTCCAAGTTTGGAAATGATCCGGTGCATTTATGGAAGGTTCTAGAAGGTTCTAGAAAAGTCCGACTCCACCTAGCATGGCCGGCCAGCCCTAGGGGGTGGAGTCCCAGGTGGACTCCACCTAAGGTGGCCGGCCACCCCCCCCTCATGGAAAGGTGGGAGTCCCACCTCAAGTGGGAATCCCACCTTGGGTAGGTTTCCCTACACATGGAAGGTTTTGGGTTTGGGTCTTATTCGAAGACTTGTAGTCCAACACTTGGGGGTTCCACCTATATAATGAGGGACAAGGGGAGGGGGCCGGCCACCTCAAGCCATAGCTTGGCCGCACCCCTAAGTGGCCGGCCACCCCTCTCCCAAACCCTAGACGCCCCACCTCCTCCACATCTCCCGCAAACGCTTAGCGAAGCTCCGCCGGAGATCTCCATCGACACCGCCACCACGCCGTCGTGCTGCCGGGATTCAAGGAGGAGCTACTACTTCCGCTGCCCGCTAGAACGGGGAGAAGGACGTCGTCTTCATCAACACCGAACGTGTGACCGAGTACGGAGGTGCTGCCCGATTGTGGCACCGTCAAGATCTTCTACGCGCTTTTGAAAGCGGCAAGTGATCGTCTACCGCAGCAACGAGAGCCTCCTCTTGTAGGCTTTGGAAATCTTCAAGGGTAAGTCTCGTTCATCCCCTCGTTGCTCCCGTCTTCTAGATTGCATCTTGGCTTGGATTGCGTTCTTGCGGTAGGAAATTTTTGTTTTCTATGCTACGAATCCTTACATTGATATCAGAGCCGTGTCTATGCATAGATGGTTGCACGAGTAGAACACAATTGTTTTGTGGGAGTTGATGCTTTGTTGTCTTTAGTTTGAGTACTTTGCATCTTTGTGGCATAGTGGGATGAAGCGGCTCGGGCTAACTTTACATGACCGCGTTCATGAGATTTGCTCCACGCTCGACATGCAACTTGTATTGCATAAGTGGCTTTGCGGGTGTCTCGTCTCTCCTACTATAGTGAAGATTCAATTTACTCTTCTATTGACAACACTAGTATCACCGTTGTGGTTCATGTTCGTAGGTAGATTAGATCTTACTCGAAAACCCTAAACCACGTAAAATATGCAAACCAAATTAGAGACGTCTAACTTGTTTTTGCATGGTTTGGTGATGTGATATGGCCATAATGTGATGATGAATATGTATGAGATGATCATTATTGTATTGTGGCAACCGGCAGGAGCCTTATGGTTGTCTTTAAATTTCATGTTGAGTAGTATTTCAAAGAAGTTGTAATAGTTGCTACATGGGAGAACAATCATGAAGACGGCGCCATTGACCTTGACGCTACGCCGACGATGATGGAGATCATGCCCGTTGATGATGGAGATCATGTCCGTGCTTTGGAGATGAAGATCAAAGGCGCAAAGACAAAGGGGCCATATCATATCACATATGAATTGCATGTGATGTTAATCCTTTTTATGCATCTTATTTTTCTTAGATCGTGACGGTAGCATTATAAGATGATCCCTCTCACTAAAATATCAAGATAATAAAGTGTTCATCCTTAGTAGCACCGTTACTAATACATGTCGTTTCGAAACATCTCGTGATGATCGGGTATGATAGATTCAACAAGTGTATACAACGGGTGCAAGCCAGTTTTGCACACGCGGATACTAAGGTTGCCTTGACGAGACTAGCATGTACAGACATGGTCTCGGAACACGTGATACCGAAAGGTAGAGCATGAATCATATGATTGATATGATGAACACTTTGAGTGTTCGCCATTGAAGTTACATCTCGTCTCGTGATGATCGGGCTTGGTGTAGTGGATTTGGTTCGTGTGATCACTAAGACAATGCGAGGGATATTGTTTTGAGTGGGAGTTCACCTAGATTTTTAATTTTGTTGAATTAAAATTTGAACTCAATTTGTCATAAACTTAGTCTAAACTATTGCAAATATATGTTGTAGATTATGGCGTCCCCAATCAATTTTAACCAGTTCCTAGAGAAAGAAAAGCTTAAGAGCAACGGTAGCAACTTCACCGACCGGTTCCGTCATGTGAGGATTTTCCTCGCTGGCGGAAATCTGCAATATGTGCTTGATGCACCGCTAGGTGACACTCCTGCAGAAACTGAAACCGATGAAGTAAAGAATGTTTACGCGACTCGGAAAACTCGTTACTCTCAAGTTCAGTGTGCCATCCTATGCAGTTGTAATATCCCAGGTTTAGAGACGATCGAGGGGTAGATTTTAGAAAGGGATGTGCATTGCATTGGAATTTACGGGGAAATTTCGCGCTTTTAAAAAAAAACTGCATCGAAGAGGAACAAGTTTCTCTCTCGACACCTTACAGGGTTAGGGTTTCGAGAGTGCGACAAACCTGTTCCTTATTCAACTAAACTAGGGTTTTGAGGAGAGAGGGGAGAGTTTGCATCACAAACTTAAGTTGCATGATTGAATTACAAGTTAAGTTGTTTGATTGAATTCAAACCAAATTTGACTTTGAATTTCAAATTCAAACATTAAATAATCATCACATAATTCAAATTTGAGATAATTTCACAAACAATTATCATTAAGCAATGGTACAAGTAATACAACTATTACATTAAGCTCAATAAGGAAAACTTGGGCTTTATTGATCATCACACACATAATACATTGTCACTTACAATATTCAAAATTGGAACAAATAAATATTACAACATATTACAAGAATTGGACAAAATGGAAAATGAAAATAAAAGAAAAGTACAATTTAATGTTCTATCTTAACACTACAAGCTAGTCTTCATCTAGCCTTGTACTTGATGATCTCCATGATCCTTGGAGCATCAGGTTGTTTCCCTGCACACACAAACATAAAGCAAATAAAAACAAGTGTTATGCCAAGTGGTATAGCCACTTGGCAGGTTAGCAAACAAATGAAATGAAGTGGATATGCTCCAGTCTCTGCCGAGCAGATCCATGCCACAGATAGGACCAAGTCCAAGTGCACAGCACTTGCACACACACACAACCAGACAGCACACAAGGTTGTGTGCATGTGTAACACACACACACACCAGGGTGAGTCACCACAAGCTGCAGGTGGTGCTGTCGACCAACAAGAGCAAACCAGCAAGCATATAAAAGCTTTTTCCAGTCAAACCCTAGTCACTTGAATCATCCATCGGCGGAACCGAACCGGTAAGAACACCAAGAACACCAAGAACACCAAGAACAGCTAGAACGGATAGAACAGCCTCACTGTTCAATCTATTCCAAGCACACCACCGAATTAAATCAAGTTCATCAAGTCACCGGGAGGAGCAGGGCAAGCAAAGCAACCATAAGATCAACACAGAGGCAAACCTCTACACCAACAACACATTCTAGGAGCCGGAGTGAGGTATACCACACAAGAGCCCGAGCAAGATCATATCTTGCTCATACTTAAGCATGCTTGCATCACAGGAGCACGTAAGGGTAGGAAAACCCCGGGTGTATCATCATTTGGTTACTAAACCAATTGGTGCCAGCAAGTACAACCAAGGCTAAAAGGAAAATAAACCAGGGAACACTCGGTTGTGACAACACAAGTGTCAAAACCGGAGAAATCCAAGCATGGATTTACTCCTTGTAGCCATTCAGATTCACAAAGCACCTATTAGCCTAGCTAAACCATCAGATTGACAGGCAACATGTGCCTATCCTATTTATCAACATCAAGGCTACTGGAAATTCACTAAGTGACTAGCCAGTGAGCATCTATCCATCACAGAAAGCCACCAAATAGGGAAGCTATCCTAGGGCAGCACATGAATACTGCCAGGATCACCTCAAACCCTAGATCAGCCAAACCAACAAGCCAAATACAAATATCATCACCCTGATTGGGTTCAAAGAAGGGCTAGGGTTCCCAACCACTGTGGGCATCCATCTAGCCTAAGCCAATCATTTGTGATGATCATTACTGTATCACAGTTCACATCAATTATCCACTCAATCAATTAAAGCAACACAGATAATTGATATTAACAAGTAAATCATGAAACATACACATGCTAATGATCCAGAGGATCACTGCAAGCATCAGCTGATGCTTGAGCAAGCACCAGCACTGATCTGTGCCACACACATACACAGAGTAGGTAACAGCAAGGCACAGGCAACAGTTAAGCACTCCACTGACCAGCTGATAATGATCACATGCTCACCAGAGCTTGCCATAACATGCTAGGGCATGCTAGAGCATCACTAAGCAACGAGCATAGACCAGGATTTAATTGGCCATAGATAATTAAATGAATGTACCCATAAGCACATCCAAGGCAGGATGAACCATTAGATCAAGATTAATAAGTAAAGCACTTGGTGCTCATCACCGAATCATGCAAGTTAAACTAGCGAGTAATGCTCAATCAAGCATACACATGAAATTGAGCACAAGGGACAGACATACCGAGTGTCCTGGAACTTGCAAATTGCAAGGAATACACATGGTAATCAAGCCGTGGGCAGCCAAATTGAATACACCTGAATGTCTAGCAAGAACAAGTAACTAGAACAGAGGCACAGGGATGAATTCAAGCCAAAAATGCAAGATTAAACAAGCATGTGGCTTCGGAACATGCACGTAAATGTGCACAACCAAGATAGCAAGAATTAAGCATAGCTAATGGGCGGAATAGAGCAGCACCGTAGCAAGAATTCATGGCAGTAGCACAAGCAGCACAGCCACAGCACAAGTAGCACAGCAGCAACACAAACAACACAGCAAATAGCACGGCCAGAACCTCTACGAGGACAAGCAGGCCAGTGGCCAAGCTAGACGAAGAAGAAGGAGTAGAGGTGCAGGAGAAGAACGTACCAGGGAGGAGGAGGCCGACGAGGTCATGGCGGCCAAGGCGGCGCGCGCCGGAGCACGGCGGCACCAGGCCTGGCCAAGACAAGCCTGGCGACCACCACCGCACCTAGCGCTGCACCACGCGCAGGGGAGGCGCCTGGATGAAGGGCCACGGCCTCTCCAACGCGCGGTGGCGGCGGACGCCAACGGCCTGGCGCACTGGAGCGACGATGGCGAGCGAACGGCGACGCCCGCGACAGATCGGCGCGGACCATCTGGTTCGCCGTCGAACGGTGACCCAGATCCGCAGCACCTCGTCGCCGGCGACGGCCTAGGGCGGCGGGGATAAATCGGCGACAGCGGAGGCGACTCTGGTCGCCAGAGCGAGAGAGAGAGGTTAGGGTTTCGCGTGCGAGGAGAGGGGAGCGCGTCTGAGTCCGACCGAGCCGGTTGGAGCGGCTCGAGTTTGACTCAACCCTTTGGGCCACCTGACAGGTGGGGCCCAAGGGTATTTTAGGTATTTCATAATTCATATATATGCTGAAACTTTGAAATTTAATAAGAAATGCTTAGAAGCTCAAAAAAATAAATTAAAATATGAAAATGGATCAGCATAAAATTCTCTATTTGAATAAAATACCAAACAGAATTTTTGAAGACAATTAAGAATAAATCCTACTTTGATGATTTAAATAAGAATTTAAATTACACATATTATTTTCTAAAAATGAAGATAAGTCCATTAATGCATTTGGACTTTAAAAACACTTTGACAATATTTCAAGGTTGTATTTACCCTAAATCAAGTATCTCCAAGATGTTCTTAGTATTTAACCTCTCACATGAAATTACAACGACATCGGAAGGGGGGAACAAACCCTAAAACTGGAATCATGCATAATTGCTTCTTTAACCATTGCCCTTATCGGACAATGATGCTATTTTCAGAGACAGAGGACAAGGGTCAGTCCACACCATCCAACTGCAAAACTTTGCGGTGTTCGAGCAAGTTCATCACTTGCTCATGTCATTTGAGTATTTCTATCAAATTACTTGCAAAGTACTATGGTTATCACTATTGCATAAAAAACCAAAACCACTATTTTCATAACTATGAATATGACTATGTGGTGGGCAATGGAACCATGGATTGTGTTGATATGGTGGAGGTTCCATTGCAAGGGTTTATATCCATCTAGGATTAAACAACAAATGTCGCCAGTGATTCTTGTGCCGTAATACCCGTGTTAACCATAAGATCCGGAGTGGGACGGAGTAGTCAAAAGTGTTTCCACCTCTCGTTCATCAACGGATGCGCTTACCGTAGCAGTTGTATCTGGCGGAACAACCGGAGGGTGGGGATCCCATTCTAATTCCCCACGGTAAAGCATTGCTTGCCGTAGCAGTTGTGTCTTGCGGAACAACCGGAGGGTGGGGATCCCATTCTAATTCCCCATGGTAATGCGGTCTATGATGGGTTGCAGCTACCGGCGTAGGAGTGTATGGTAGAGCCCAGCACTGTCGTCGTGGTCGGGGTCCACCCTGAAATTACGGGAATAATGGGACCGGCGTGGACCCAGGGTCGGGGCATGCAACAACGGGTGGGTGTTCGAGGTAGCGGAGGAACATGATTGGCTAGACCTTATACCGGGCCTCACACCGAAGGAAGTGTGGACGGGAAAGCTGCCCGGTTGGCACCAAGGTTAAGATCTCTTATGGGTAAAGAAACACACCTCTGCAGAGTGTAAAGAACTGTGACCTGTCACTCCCTGTTCCGGGATATGGAACTACGAACGCGGCCGGAAAGGAGCTCCATGAAGTTCTAGTAAACCGGTGAAGGCTGACGGACATAGCTCTTCGAAATAAAAGCAATCTCTTGAAGAAATGTTTATCAAAACCTGCATTGGTATTAGACTTTCTGGTCTAATATCGTAGTTAGTACATTAAACACCTCTTTCCTATAATGAACTTGTTGAGTACGCTCGTACTCATCCCACTCTTAAATCCCTTGCTTAGATTGTCTGAATCGTCTGGAGGAGGACTACGACAACCCTGAAGGAGCCGAGATCATCGGCTATGAAGAATCAGACCTCTCAGGAGGTATCGAAGGCGTAGACTATCTCATAGTCTACGGAACCGGGAAGGCTTCCGATGGAGATCAACCTAGAAGCACCAAGTAGTAGTTGTAGCCGAGCAGTGGGAACACCTAGTATTTAGCTGCTCGTGGTAATAAATGTATAACCTAGTGAAACTTCTATATTGTAAGTTAAGGTGGGTTCGCCTCGAACCCAGGAGTATCCCTCTTAGGACCCAAGAGGAGCTCCAAGACAATATATGTTTGATGCTTGTAATAATAAGTGAATGAGTTATGGACCCCGCTATGTTCTGTTGTACTACTCGAGGGATGTAATATTTGCGGAATGGTACTTCGTGAATGTTATATCAACGACTGGCATACTACAACATGCAGTGGTATGCAGGGTCACCACAGTTGGTATCAGAGCAAAAGCTTTGACCTTAGGTTGGAACCTAATAAATGGGACCGAACGTTAGGAGTCAAATAGGACTAGTAAAGAATTCTCTAAAAATATGATGTATATTCAATTGAGAATACAACAATCATATCTTTTAGTGCGACAATTCTTTATTATCTCTATTATGATGCATTATTACTAATCTTATATTCTTTCTATTTTCTACAGCCAACAATGGCACGTTCACGTCCGGGACGAAACGTGAAAGTGATGGATTCCACACTGAGTGAATATGAAGGAGGACTCGCAAATATTCTACGTGCCATGTTACTTGAATTTTGGTGTGATCCCCAGATTCAAGTAAAGAAATACATGTACTATGATGGTACTGTATTGGCCAAGTGTAGGGTAGGGCTACGACTTCCCGAATCTTTGGGACTGAGCGTAGTAATGCCAGCAGGGGAAGCCGTAACTATGAACACAGCCTACCATATAGCCGTTATGAGAGCCATAACCGATATTCGGGAGCATAAGACGAAAGAGCTTATGGGTTCCGAATTCACCCACATTCCTCATCTGGAAGAGGAAGATGATCCCATGCTTAACCATTTCAAATATGCAAAACGCAAACCAGCAGAAGCCGCAAAATACATGGACAATAGCCGCAACTTACTATCGTTGTTCTTTCGCTTGAACCGTCATTTGACGGGAGCAATTGATACAATGCTAGAGGAGTTTACTGAACCCAAGGAGGAGACTAAGGGGAAGGAACCTATGGAGAATGAGGTGCACACACCAGTCTACTCAGCTGGTGACTACATTAGTATTGACCACCCTGAACGAGGAACTACACCTATTACACCTGGGAACTATCTTAGTAGTTCCTATAGAGGATATGAGGGTGGAGAGGAATCTGGAAACAATCAGCGTTCCGTGACTCCTATAGAAAACTCCACGGGTTGGCGTTGGGGGTCTGATACTGGAACTCATAGTACCTCAGCGTATTATGACGGGGAGATGAATGAAGATGCCACGACCCAGCACTCGCAGTTATCCGTGGAATGAGGAAGAAGTTGGAGGGTATCCGACACGAGGTTGAGTCGGATACGAATGTAGGAAATACCTATGGTGTAGGTACAGGGAGTACACCCGATGGGTGGACTACGATGCACCGAATGATCGGTTCGTGAACACTGATTTCTCCCTAGGATCATCATCTGATTCCGACTACCAGCCAACGGGGAGACCTTATGTTCCAGGTTTTGTCAGGAGGACGACACGTTCGACCGGATGGAAGCCTGGAATGTATCGGGAGTGAAGATCGAATAGAGACCACCAAGGGGAAGCAAAGCTACAATACACAAGTACCACGTGTATTGTAGTGTGTAATATTTTGTAGAAATTTGTACATATACTTTAATAAGTGAGTTTGCATACTCACATCGACTTGAGTATTGTAATAAGACCACTTAAGAATGTAAATATATGGTATATGTTTTGTATGATTTGGATTTGCTTCTTGATTTCCATTGCGTGATTAGTTCTGTGCACAATGTTGAGCTCAGAAAACTTGCGCATGGAGTAACTATGAGTATCATCTTGTGTTGCAGAACTAGGGGGTTATGTCGGGAGCGTTAGGAGAGGAGACCGAAGCGCAGCGCATGGAGCGCGAAACCAAACAAAAGGAAGAGGCTGACGAAGCAGCCAGGAATCAGTTTCCACCACCACCACCACCCATGACGCAACAGAATTTCGTCCAATACATGCAATTGGTGGAGGAGAGGCAACGTATTACGTTGGAGCAGCAGAATAAATTCTTTCAGGAATTGCTGCAGCAGAACATAGTTGAGAGACCTGAGAATCAGGGAGTCACTTTAGCAGACTTCCAGAACACAAAGCCTATATCTTTCGCATACGCGCCCGAGCCAATGGACGCGTAAGACTGGCTCATGGACACTGAGCAAAAGCTCAACACTGTTGGTTGCAACGACCAGGAGAAGGTTCGTTATGCTACCCACTTGTTATGTGGACCTGCCGCATCGTGGTGGGACAACATAGTAGCCGTTTATCCGGCTGGAAAGGTATTTACCTGGGAGGAGTTTGCGAGAAAGTTCAGGGAATCCAATGTCCCTGAAAGTATTGTGGAACTAAAGCGTCGAGAATTTGAAAGTCTCGAGCAGAAGGACAAGGCCATCCTGACCTATGTCAGGGAGTTTTCAAAGCTGTCCCGGTACGCTGTTGAGGAGGTCAACACCGAGGACAAGAAGAAGAAGAGGTTTCTGAGGGGGTTAAGTCCCCAGTTCAAGGTACAACTCCGAATGATGAGAGCGACGGAATTCCAAGAGTTGGTGGATGCAGCCATCACTCTTGAAGATGACTTCAAACAACTGCAAGATGAGAAGAGGAAGAAGGCCAAGTTTGAGCCTAAGAGGTTTGTTAACAACAAGCCCAATACCAGCTTGAGTTTCAAGCCAAGGTACAACAACAACAACAACAACAACAGAAACTACTACGATAGCAGGAGGAATCAAGCGTTTCAGACTGCCAATCCAATGGTTTGCAGAAGCTGTGGACTTCCAGGGCATTTTCCAAGGATTGCAAGAAACCAAGGATCATATGCTTTGGTTGTCGCCAGGAGGGGCACATGCTGAAGGACTTCCCCAAGAGAAATACTGGAGGAGGTCAGTCAGGAGGAGGAGGAAGCCGAGGAGGGAACTGGGAAGAACAAGAAACCCTTCGGCAAGTTGAACTGCACCAGCCTGGAGGAGGTGGTTAACTCCGATCAGGCACTGATAGGTACGCTCCAGATACTCACTCATCCCGGCAAAGTACTTTTTGATACTGGTGCAACTACATCATTCATTTCTCAGCAATTCATCATCAAACATGGGATTAGTTGCACTAAGTTAGATACACCCATAACTATACTTTCTGCGGGGGGAACGATAGTAGTAACCCATACCAAACAAAAACAAGTCATCATGATCAATAAGTGCGCGTTTGACGCGGACCTGTTCATTTTACCGATGAAGGACATTGATGTCATTCTTGGTATGAACTGGTTGGAAGCTAATGGAGCATTGATCGATTGTGTGAACAAGACGGTATCGTTGAAAAGCCCCGATGGAAGTAGAATGATTTACCAAGGCGACAAACATACACAGATTGAAGTGGAGCTACAGCTGAACAGCATGAAGGAAGTGAAATTGGAAGATATACCGGTAGTGAATGAATTCCAGGATGTGTTTCCTGCGGAATTACCTGGTATGCCACCAGATAGGGAGATAGAATTCACTATCGACCTAATTCCAGGAACAACACCGATTGCTAAAGCACCATATAAGATGGGGCCTAAAGAGTTGAAAGAACTTAAGGAGCAATTGGATGACTTGGAACAGAAAGGATTTATACAAGAAAGTGTTTCACCATGGGGATCACCTGTGATCTTCGTGGATAAAAGAGATGGAGGAAGAAGGATGTGCGGAGACTACAGGAATTTGAACAATGTCACAATCAAGAACAAGTACCCACTTCCAAGAATACAAGATCTATTTGATCAAGTTAGAGGCGCGGGAGTCTTTTCCAAAATTGATCTAAGATCCGGTTATCACCAGATAAAGATCAAGAAGGAAGAAGTTCCAAAACTCGCCTTTGTTTCAAGATATGGACATCATGAATATCTTGTAGTGCCTTTTGGATTAACCAATGCCCCAGCAATTTTCATGAATCTCATGAATAAGATTTTCATGCCATGTCTAGACAAGTTCGTCATCGTATTCATCGATGATATCTTGATCTATTCCAAAGATAAAGTTGAACATGCTCGAACATTTGAAGATAGTGTTGCAAACACTAAGAGAACATCAACTCTATGCCAAATTCAGCAAGTGTGAATTTTGGCTAGATCAAGTAGAATTTCTTGGTCATGTCATTAGTAAAGATGGAATAGTCGTTAACCCGAGCAAGGTAGCAGCAGTTTTAGAATGGGAAGCACCCAAGACTGTCAAGGAAATTCGAGGATTCCTAGGAATGCCAGGATACTATCGGAGATTCATTGAAGGATTCTCCAAGATAGCAGGACCAATGACGAAGCTGTTAAGGAAGAACACACCATTCGTGTGGTCAGAGGAGTGTGAGAAGAGTTTTCAGACTCTGAAGGAAAAACTCACCACACACCGGTGTTAGCAGTTCCAGAAGTTGGCAAGGATTACACCGTGTACTGTGACGCATCCAAGCATGGATTGGGTTGCGTACTCATGCAATATCGGAAAGTGGTATCTTATGGATCGAGGCAACTCAGACCCCATGAAGTGAATTATCCAACACATGATTTAGAGCTAGCAGCAGTTGTATTTGCACTCAAAACATGGAGACATTTCCTTTATGGAGCCAAGTGTGAGCTCTATACAGATCATAAGAGTCTCAAATATTTCTTCACTCAGAAGGAACTCAACATGAGGCGAGAAAAGATGGCTAGAATTGATCAAGGATTATGATTTGACCATCAATTACACTCCAGTGGAAGGCCAATGTTGTAGCGAGATGCCTTGAGTAGGAAGAGCACCGGAGGAGTGGAACAAGAAATATCACCGGACTTGAGGAAGGAAATAAGTCAAGCCCAAATACAACTTTGGGAGAAGGAAGCTCATGAAGGACTATCGGCTTTACAAGTAGCCGATGAGCTTAATGTCAACCTGAAGAATGAGATAATGATGGGTCAGCTAGACGATCCATTCATCGTGGAGGAGATGAGAAGAATAGATGAGGGAACACCATCAGAATTTCACCGCGGAGAATCTGGATCATTATGGTTCCAGAAGAGAATTTGTGTTCCGGATATTGCTGAAATCAAGGAAGTAATACTCCGGGAGCCCATCAAACACCATACTCCATTCATCCGGGAAGTACAAAGATGTACATGGATCTAAAGGAGTTATTCGGTGGAATAATATGAAGAGAGAGATAGCACAATATGTGGCGGAATGCCATACCCGCGTAGAGTGAAGGCTGAACACCAAAGTCCGGCAGGAAAGTTACAACCTTTACCTATTCCAGAGTGGAAATGGGAGGAAATAGGGATGGATTTCATCACCGGACTACCCAGGACCAATAAAAAGAAGGACGTGATATGGGTAATCGTGGACCGGTTGACGAAGAGTGCACACTTCTTAGCGGTAAATCAGCAGGATAAAGGAGAGAAACTCATCGATCTTTACATCAAAGAGATCGTGAGTAAGCATGGAGTGCCCAAGAAGATCGTGTCGGATCGAGGATCCGTGTTCACATCAGCATTCTGGAAGCAACTACACGAAGCTTTAGGATCCAAGTTGGACTATAGTACCGCTTATCATCCCCAGACCGGTGGACAAACCGAGAGAACCAACCAGATCTTAGAGGATATGCTCCGGGCTTGTGCCCTAGATTTCGGAGGATCATGGGAGGAGCACTTGCCACTAGCAGAGTTTTCATACAATAATAGCTATCAAAGCAGCATCAAGATGGCACCGTTTGAAGCTCTCTACGGAAGAAAGTGTAGATCACCGATATGTTGGTATGAAGCCGGAGCAAGCAAAGAGTTCAACCCTGATTATGTCAAGGAAAAGCAACAAATCATTGACATCATCAGAGATAGGCTCAAAATAGCTCGGAGCCGACGGAAGAGTTATGCCGATCAAAAGAGGAGAACATGGGAGCCACGAGTTGGAGACATGGTATACCTTAAGGTGAGCCCGATGAAAGGACTCCAGAGGTTTGGAGTAAAAGGAAAGCTCAGCCCTAGATACATCGGACCTTTCAAGATTTTGAGTCAAAATCGTGGGTTAGCCTTCGAATTGGAACTACCGGGAAGGTTATCATAGGTTCACAACATATTTCATGTATCGCAACTCAGAAAATGTTTAAAGACCCCAGATGAACCAGTATCACATGAAGAGCTTGAGTTACAACCAGATTTGACATACATCGAGAAGCCAGCGAAGATTCTCGAGGAAAACTGGGAAACAACTCAGGAATCGAGCGATAAAGTACTGCAAGATACAATGGAAGCACCATCCCGAGAGGGAAGCCACCTGGGAAAAGGAGGAAGACCTAAGGAAAACATACCCCAAACTTTTCAGGTATTACAACCACAACTTCGGGACGAAGTTTTCTTTAAGGGGGAAAGGCTGTAATATCCCAGGTTTAGAGACGATCGAGGGGTAGATTTTAGAAAGGGATGTGCATTGCATTGGAATTTACGGGGAAATTTCGCGCTTTTAAACAAAAACTGCATCGAAGAGGAACAAGTTTCTCTCTCGACACCTTACAGGGTTAGGGTTTCGAGAGTGCGACAAACCTGTTCCTTATTCAACTAAACTAGGGTTTTGAGGAGAGAGGGGAGAGTTTGCATCACAAACTTAAGTTGCATGATTGAATTACAAGTTAAGTTGTTTGATTGAATTCAAACCAAATTTGACTTTGAATTTCAAATTCAAACATTAAATAATCATCACATAATTCAAATTTGAGATAATTTCACAAACAATTATCATTAAGCAATGGTACAAGTAATACAACTATTACATTAAGCTCAATAAGGAAAACTTGGGCTTTATTGATCATCACACACATAATACATTGTCACTTACAATATTCAAAATTGGAACAAATAAATATTACAACATATTACAAGAATTGGACAAAATGGAAAATGAAAATAAAAGAAAAGTACAATTTAATGTTCTATCTTAACACTACAAGCTAGTCTTCATCTAGCCTTGTACTTGATGATCTCCATGATCCTTGGAGCATCAGGTTGTTTCCCTGCACACACAAACATAAAGCAAATAAAAACAAGTGTTATGCCAAGTGGTATAGCCACTTGGCAGGTTAGCAAACAAATGAAATGAAGTGGATATGCTCCAGTCTCTGCCGAGCAGATCCATGCCACGGATAGGACCAAGTCCAAGTGCACAGCACTTGCACACACACACAACCAGACAGCACACAAGGTTGTGTGCATGTGTAACACACACACACACCAGGGTGAGTCACCACAAGCTGCAGGTGGTGCTGTCGACCAACAAGAGCAAACCAGCAGCATATAAAAGCTTTTTCCAGTCAAACCCTAGTCACTTGAATCATCCATCGGCAGAACTGAACTGGTAAGAACACCAAGAACACCAAGAACACCAAGAACAGCTAGAACAGATAGAACAGCCTCACTGTTCAATCTATTCCAGCACACCACTGAATTAAATCAAGTTCATCAAGTCACCAGGAGGAGCAGGGCAAGCAAAGCAACCATAAGATCAACACAGAGGCAAACCTCTACACCAACAGCACATTCTAGGAGCTGGAGTGAGGTATACCACACAAGAGCCTGAGCAAGATCATATCTTGCTCATACTTAAGCATGCTTGCATCACAGGAGCACAGAAGGGTAGGAAAACCCTGGGTGTATCATCATTTGGTTACTAAACCAATTGGTGCCAACAAGTACAACCAAGGCTAAAAGGAAAATAAACCAGGGAACACTGGTTGTGACAACACAGTGTCAAAACCAGAGAAATCCAGCATGGATTTACTCCTTGTAGCCATTCAGATTCACAAAGCACCTATTAGCCTAGCTAAACCATCAGATTGACAGGCAACATGTGCCTATCCTATTTATCAACATCAAGGCTACTGGAAATTCACTAAGTGACTAGCCAGTGAGCATCTATCCATCACAGAAAGCCACCAAATAGGGGAGCTATCCTAGGGCAGCACATGAATACTGCCAGGATCACCTCAAACCCTAGATCAGCCAAACCAACAAGCCAAATACAAATATCATCACCCTGATTGGGTTCAAAGAAGGGCTAGGGTTCCCAACCACTGTGGGCATCCATCTAGCCTAAGCCAATCATTTGTGATGATCATTACCGTATCACAGCTCACATCAATTATCCACTCAATCAATTAAAGCAACACGGATAATTGATATTAACAAGTAAATCATGAAACATACACATGCTAATGATCCGGAGGATCATCGCAAGCATCAGCTGATGCTTGAGCAAGCACCAACGACCGATCCGTGCCACACACATACACAGAGTAGGTAACAGCAAGGCACAGGCAACAGTTAAGCACTCCACTGACCAGCTGATAATGATCACATGCTCACCAGAGCTTGCCATAACATGCTAGGGCATGCTAGAGCATCACTAAGCAACATAGCATAGACCAGGATTTAATTGGCCATAGATAATTAAATGAATGTACCCATAAGCACATCCAAGGCAGGATGAACCATTAGATCAAGATTAATAAGTAAAGCACTTGGTGCTCATCACTGAATCATGCAGTTAAACTAGCAGTAATGCTCAATCAAGCATACACATGAAATTGAGCACAAGGGACAGCATACCAGTGTCCTGGAACTTGCAAATTGCAAGGAATACACATGGTAATCAAGCCAGGGCAGCCAAATTGAATACACCTGAATGTCTAGCAAGAACAGTAACTAGAACAGAGGCACAGGGATGAATTCAAGCCAAAAATGCAAGATTAAACAAGCATGTGGCTCTGGAACATGCACAGAAATGTGCACAACCAAGATAGCAAGAATTAAGCATAGCTAATGGGCGGAATAGAGCAGCACCGTAGCAAGAATTCATGGCAGTAGCACAAGCAGCACAGCCACAGCACAAGTAGCACAACAGCAACACAAACAACACAAGCAAATAGCACGGCGGAACCTCTACGAGGACAAGCAGGCCGGTGGCCAAGCTAGACGAAGAAGAAGGAGTAGAGGTGCAGGAGAAGAACGTACCGGGGAGGAGGAGGCCGACGAGGTCATGGCGGCCAAGGCGGCGCGCGCCGGAGCACGGCGGCACCGAGCCCGGCCAAGACAAGCTCGGCGACCACCACCGCACCTAGCGCTGCACCACGCGCAGGGGAGGCGCCTGGATGAAGGGCCACGGCCTCTCCAACGCGCGGTGGCGGCGGACGCCAACGGCCTGGCGCACTGGAGAGACGATGGCGAGCGAACGGCGACGCCCGCGACAGATCGGCGCGGACCATCTGGTTCGCCGTCGAACGGTGACCCAGATCCGCAGCACCTCGTCGCCGGCGACGGCCTAGGGCGGCGGGGATAAATCGGCGACGGCGGAGGCGACTCTGGTCGCCAGAGCGAGAGAGAGAGATTAGGGTTTCGCGTGCGAGGAGAGGGGAGCGCGTCTGAGTCCGACCGAGCCGGTTGGAGCGGCTCGGGTTTGACTCAACCCTTTGGGCCACCTGACAGGTGGGGCCCAAGGGTATTTTAGGTATTTCATAATTCATATATATGCTGAAACTTTGAAATTTAATAAGAAATGCTTAGAAGCTCAAAAAAATAAATTAAAATATGAAAATGGATCAGCATAAAATTCTCTATTTGAATAAAATACCAAACAGAATTTTTGAAAACAATTAAGAATAAATCCTACTTTGATGATTTAAATAAGAATTTAAATTACACATATTATTTTCTAAAAATGAAGATAAGTCCATTAATGCATTTGGACTTTAAAAACACTTTGACAATATTTCAAGGTTGTATTTACCCTAAATCAAGTATCTCCAAGATGTTCTTAGTATTTAACCTCTCACATGAAATTACAACGACATCGGAAGGGGGGAACAAACCCTAAAACTGGAATCATGCATAATTGCTTCTTTAACCATTGCCCTTATCGGACAATGATGCTATTTTCAGAGACAGAGGACAAGGGTCAGTCCACACCATCCAACCGCAAAACTTTGCGGTGTTCGTGCAAGTTCATCACTTGCTCATGTCATTTGAGTATTTCTATCAAATTACTTGCAAAGTACTATGGTTATCACTATTGCATAAAAAACCAAAACCACTATTTTCATAACTATGAATATGACTATGTGGTGGGCAATGGAACCATGGATTGTGTTGATATGGTGGAGGTTCCATTGCAAGGATTTATATCCATCTAGGATTAAACAACAAATGTCGCCAGTGATTCTTGTGCCGTAATACCCGTGTTAACCATAAGATCCGGAGTGGGACGGAGTAGTCAAAAGTGTTTCCACCTCTCGTTCATCAACGGATGCGCTTACCGTAGCGGCTGTATCCGGCGGAACAACCGGAGGGTGGGGATCCCATTCTAATTCCCCACGGTAAAGCATTGCTTGCCGTAGCAGCTTGTGTCTTGCGGAACAACCGGAGGGTGGGGATCCCATTCTAATTCCCCACGGTAATGCGGTCTATGATGGGTTGCAGCTACCGGCGTAGGAGTGTATGGTAGAGCCCAAGCACTCGCTCGTCGTGGTCGGGGTCCACCCTGAAATTACGGGAATAATGGGACCGGCGTGGACCCGTGGTCGGGGCATGCAACAACGGGTGGGTGTTCGAGGTAGCGGAGGAACATGATTGGCTAGACCTTATACCGGGCCTCACACCGAAGGAAGTGTGGACGGGAAAGCTGCCCGGTTGGCACCAAGGTTAAGATCTCTTATGGGTAAAGAAACACACCTCTCGCAGAGTGTAAAGAACCGTGACTCGTCACTCCCCGTTCCGGGATATGGAACTACGAACGCGGCCGGAAAGGAGCTCCATGAAGTTCTAGTAAACCGGTGAAGGCTGACGGACATAGCTCTTCGAAATAAAAGCAATATCTTGAAGAAATGTTTATCAAAACCTGCATTGGTATTAGACTTTCTGGTCTAATATCGTAGTTAGTACATTAAACACCTCTTTCCTATAATGAACTTGTTGAGTACGCTCGTACTCATCCCACTCTTAAATCCCTTGCTTAGATTGTCTGAATCGTCTGGAGGAGGACTACGACAACCTCGAAGGAGCCGAGATCATCGGCTATGAAGAACCAGACCTCTCAGGAGGTATCGAAGGCGTAGACTATCTCATAGTCTACGGAACCGGGAAGGCTTCCGGTGGAGATCAAGCCTAGAAGCACCAAGTAGTAGTTGTAGCCGAGCAGTGGGAACACCTAGTATTTAGCTGCTCGTGGTAATAAATGTATAACCTAGTGAAACTTCTATATTGTAAGTTAAGGTGGGTTCGCCTCGAACCCAGGAGTATCCCTCTTAGGACCCAAGAGGAGCTCCAAGACAATATATGTTTGATGCTTGTAATAATAAGTGAATGAGTTATGGACCCTGCTATGTTCTGTTGTACTACTCTGAGGGATGTAATATTTGCGGAATGGTACTTCGTGAATGTTATATCAACGACTGGCATACTACAACATGCAGTGGTATGCAGGGTCACCACAGCAGTCTAGAAGCCGATCTTCAAAAACGTTTTGAGCTCCACGATCCTCATGAGTTGGTCAATGAGCTGAAAGCTATCTTTGAAACTCATGCGGCCGTGGAATGCTATGAAGCATCGAAACACTTCTTCAGTTGCATGATGGAAGAAGGCAGCTCCGTTAGCGAGCACATGCTCGCCATGACCGGGCATGCGAAGAAACTCAGTGATCTGGGAATAGTGATTCCTAACAGACATGGGATTAATCGTGTCCTTCAATCACTGCCACCTTGTTACAAGAACTTTGTGATGAACTACAATATGCAGAACATGAACAAAGAGTTACCTGAACTCTTCGCCATGCTGAAATCTGCTGAGGTTGAGATAAAGAAAGAGCACCAAGTGTTGATGGTCAACAAGACCACCAGTTCAAGAAACAGGGCAAGTCTAAAGGCAAATTCAAGAAGGGTGGCAAGAAAGCTGCCACGCCTCCCGTGAAACCTAAGACCGGCCCTAAGCCTGATGCTGAGTGCTATTACTGCAAGGAGAAGGGACACTGGAAGCGTAATTGCTCCAAGTATTTGGCGGATCTGAAGATCGGCGTTGTCAAGAAGAAGAAAGAAGGTATATCTGATATACATGTTATAGATGTTTATCTTACTGGTTCTCGTGCTAGTACCTGGGTATTTGATACTGGTTCGGTTGCTCATAATTGTAACTCGAAACAGGAACTAAAGAATAAACGAAGACTATTGAAGGATGAAGTGACGATGCGCGTTGGAAATGGATCCAAGGTCAATGTGATCGCTGTCGGCACACTTCCTCTACATCTACCTTCGGGATTAGTTTTAAACCTCAATAATTGTTATTTTGTACCCGCGTTGAGCATGAACATTATATCTGGATCTTGTTTAATGCAAGACGGTTATTCATTCAAGTCTGAGAATAATGGTTGTTCTATTTTTATGAATAATATCTTTTATGGTCGAGCACCCGAAAAGAATGGTTTATTTCTATTAGATCTCGATAGTAGTGATACACATATTCATAACGTTGATGCTAAACGAATTAAATTGAATGATAATTCTACTTATATGTGGCACTCGTCGTCTTGGTCATATTGGAGTGAAACGCATGAAGAAACTCCATACCGATGGATTACTTGAATCACTTGACTTTGAGTCACTTGATAGATGTGAAGCATGTCTAATGGGAAAAATGACTAAGACTCCATTCTCTGGTATTATGGAGCGAGCTACAGACTTATTGGAAATCATACATACCGATGTGTGCGGACCAATGAGTTTAGCCTCGCGCGGTGGATATCGTTATGTTCTAACCTTCACAGATGATCTGAGTAGATATGGGTATATCTATTTCATGAAACATAAATCCGAAACTTTTGAGAAGTTTAAGGAATTCCAAAGTGAAGTAGAAAATCAACGTAACAAGAAGATTAAATTTCTACGATCTGATCGCGGAGGTGAATATCTGAGTTATGAGTTTAGCATGCATTTAAAGAAATGCGGAATACTTTCACAATTGACACCGCCGGGAACACCACAACGAAACGGTGTGTTCGAACGTCGTAATCGAACTCTCTTAGATATGGTTCGTTCTATGATGTCTCTTACTGATTTGCCGTTATCATTTTGGAGTTATGGATTAGAGACAGCTGCATTCACTTTAAATAGGGCACCATCTAAATCCGTTGAAACGACACCGTATGAATTATGGTTTAATAAGAAACCTAAGTCGTCGTTCCTAAAAGTTTGGGGTTGCGAAGCCTATGTAAAAAAGTTACAACCGGACAAGCTAGAACCCAAAGCGGAGAAATGCGTCTTCATAGGATACCCTAAGGAAACTATAGGGTACACTTTCTATCATAAATCCGAAGGCAAAATCTTTGTTGCTAAGAACGGAACCTTTCTTGAGAAATAATTTCTCACTAAAGAAGTGACTGGAAGAAAAGTAGAGCTCGACGAGATTACTGAATCTTCTCTCGTTGATCAGAGTAGCGCAGTACCGGAAGTTGTTCCTGTGCCGCCTGCACCGGAAACAGAGGAAGCTAATGATAATGATCATGAAACTTCGAATGAGATAGCTACTCGAACCTCGTAGATCGACAAGGGAACGTGCCACTCCCGATTGGTATGATCCTTGTCTAAATGTCATGATTGTGGACAACAATGATGAAGATCCTGCGACGTATGAAGAAGCGATGATGAGCCCAGATTCCAACAAACGGCAAGAAGCCATGAAATCCGAAATGGGATCCATGTATGATAACAAAGTGTGGACTTTGGTAGACTTACCTGATAGCCGCAAGGCTGTCGAAAATAAATGGATCTTCAAAAGAAAAACAGATGCTGATGGTAATATTACTGTCTATAAAGCTCAACTTGTCGCAAAAGGTTTCCGACAAATTCAAGGTGTTGACTACGATGAGACTTTCTCACCTGTAGCGAAGCTAAAATCCGTGAGGATTTTGTTAGCAATAGCTGCATTTTTTGATTATGAGATTTGGCAGATGGATGTCAAAACGGCGTTCCTTAATGGAGACATTGAGGAAGAGTTGTATATGGTACAACCCAAAGGTTTTGTCGATCCTAAAAATGCCGACAAGGTGTGCAAACTTCAGCGTTCAATTTATGGACTGAAGCAAGCATCCGGAAGTTGGAACCGACGCTTTGATAAGGTGATCAAAGACTTCGGGTTTATACAAGGTCATGGAGAGGCCTCGTATTTACAAGAAAGTGAGTGGGAGCTCCGTAGCGTTCCCGATATTATATGTAGATGACATATTATTGATTGGGAATGATATAGAACTATTAAGCAGTGTAAAAGGTTATTTGAATAATAGTTTTTCAATGAAAGACCTTGGTGAAGCATCGTACATATTAGGCATCAAGATTTATAGAGATAGATCAAGACTCCTAATAGGGATTTCACAGAGTACATACCTGGACAAGATTCTAAAGAAGTTTAGAATGGACGGAAGTAAGAAAGGATTCTTACCTATGTTACCAGGTAAGGTCTTGAGTAAGACTCA
This sequence comes from Lolium rigidum, assembly GCF_022539505.1. NCBI lineage: Eukaryota > Viridiplantae > Streptophyta > Magnoliopsida > Poales > Poaceae > Lolium > Lolium rigidum. Next base: position 142,621,248 of record NC_061513.1, on the reverse strand, counting down.
AGGTCCAGCTACGGCACAAGAAAGAGAAAGGATGAATCAGATCCCCTATGCCTCTGCAGTAGGCTCTATCATGTATGCCATGCTATGTACTAGACCGGATATAGCACATGCAGCTTAGTTTGACTAGCGAGATATCAAAGTGATCCAGGAATGGAACACTGGACAGCGGTCAAGAATATCCTGAAGTACTTGAAAAGAAGTAATGATATGTTTCTTTGTTATGGAGGTGACCAAGAGCTCGTTGTAACCAGTTACACCGATGCAAGTTGGAACACTGATCCTGATGACTCTAAGTCTCAGTCTGGGTACGTGTTTATATTGAATGGTGCTGCAGTAAGCTGGTCAAGCTCGAAGCAGTGCACGGTGGCGAAGTCTTCAACAGAATCGGAGTACGTAGCGGCTTCAGAAGCTTCATCAGAAGCGGTATGGATGAAGAGGTTCATTGTAGAGCTCGGTGTGGTTCCTAGTGCATTGGACCCACAAGTCATCTATTGTGACAACATGGGTGCCATCGCCAATGCACAAGAACCAAGGTCACACAAGAGGCTGAAGCATATCAAGCTGCGTTATCATTCGATTCGCGAGTACATCGAAGATGGAGAAGTAAAGATTTGCAAAGTACACACCGATCCGAATGTAGCGGATCCGTTGACTAAAGCTCTCCCTAGGGCAAATCATGACCAACACCAGAATGCCATGGGTGTTAGGTACCTTACAATGTAATCTAGATTATTGACTCTAGTGCAAGTGGGAGACTCGTTGGAGATATGCCCAAGAGGCAATAATAAAAGTGGTTATTATATATCTTTGTGTTTATGATAAATGTTTATATACCATGCTATAATTGTATTAACCGAAACATTGATACATCTGTGTTATGTAAACAACAATGAGTCCCTAGTAAGCCTCTTGAATAACTAGCTTGTTGATTAATAGATGATCATAGTTTCATGATCATGAACATTGGATGTTATTAATAACAAGGTTATGTCATTATATGAATGATGTAATGGACACACCCAATTAAGTGTAGCATCAGATCATGTCATTAAGTTATTTGCTATAAGCTTTCGATACATAGTTACCTAGTCCTTTCGACCATGAGATCATGTAAATCACTTATACCGGAAAGGTACTTTGATTACATCAAACGCCACTGCGTAAATGGGTGGTTATAAAGGTGGGATTAAGTATCCGGAAAGTATGAGTTGAGGCATATGGATCAACAAAGGGATTTGTCCATCCCGATGACGGATAGATATACTCGGGCCCTCTCGGTGGAATGTCGTCTATATTAGCTTACAAGCATATGAATGGTTCATAAGAGACCACATACCACGGTACGAGTAAAGAGTACTTGTCAGGAGACGAGGTTGAACAAGGTATAGAGATACCGATGATCAAACCTCGGACAAGTCAAATATCGCGTGACAAAGGGAATCAGTATCGTATGTGAATGGTTCATTCGATCACTAAGTCATCGTTGAATATGTGGGAGCCATTATGGATCTCCATATCCCGCTATTGGTTATTGGTCGGAGAGAGATCTCAACCATGTCTACATAGTTCGCGAACCGTAGGGTGACACACTTAAGGTTTGATGTCGTATTAGTAGATATTGAATATGGAATGGAGTTCGAAGTATTTTTCGGAGTCTCGGATATGATCCAGGACATCACGAGGAGTTCCGGAATGGTCCGGAGAATAAGATTCATATATAGGAAGTCATATTCCAAGTTTGGAAATGATCCGGTGCATTTATGGAAGGTTCTAGAAGGTTCTAGAAAAGTCCGGAAGAAATCACTATGGAAGGCGGAGTCCCGAAGGGACTCCACCTAGCATGGCCGGCCAGCCCTAGGGGGTGGAGTCCCAGGTGGACTCCACCTAAGGTGGCCGGCCACCCCCTCATGGAAAGGTGGGAGTCCCACCTCAAGTGGGAATCCCACCTTGGGTAGGTTTCCCTACACATGGAAGGTTTTGGGTTTGGGTCTTATTCGAAGACTTGTAGTCCAACACTTGGGGGTTCCACCTATATAATGAGGGACAAGGGGAGGGGGCGGCCACCTCAAGCCATAGCTTGGCCGCACCCCTATGTGGCCGGCCACCCCTCTCCCAAACCCTAGCCGCCCCACCTCCTCCACCTCTCCCCTAAACGCTTAGCGAAGCTCCACCGGAGATCTCCATCGACACCGCCACCACGCTGTCGTGCTGCCGAGATTCAAGGAGGAGCTACTACTTCCGCTGCCCGCTGGAACGGGTAGAAAGACGTCGTCTTCATCAACACCGAACATGTGACCGAGTACGGAGGTGCTGCCCGATTGTGGCACCGTCAAGATCTTCTACGCGCTTTTGAAAGCGGCAAGTGATTGTCTACTGCAGCAACGAGAGCCTCCTCTTGTAGGCTTTGGAAATCTTCAAAGGTTAGTCTCGTTCATCCCCTCGTTGCTCATGTCTTCTAGATTGCATCTTGGCTTGGATTGCGTTCTCGCGGTAGGAAATTTTTTGTTTTCTATGCTATGAATCCTTACAGGGCAGAGAAAGCTGGGTAGCATATTGGAATTGCTGAAATGGAAGGCAGAGGCCGGTGTGACTGACTCGGGATTTGAAAAATTGCTGATAATATTAAAGAAGTTGTTTCCAAGAAATAACGAATTGCCGGCCGGCAGGGCGTGTGCACCAACGACATCTTCGAGAAGCTGGGCCACGGGAGATTTCCCAACCCTTTCCCCAATACTGTTAGAGGAGATGAAGTCTTTCACGGGCTTGCAGGGAAATTTTTCCGAGGCGCAGCTTCCGAAGATGCCGTAGGGCGTGTGCACCAATGACATCTTCGAGAAGCTGCGCCACGGGAGATTTCCCAACCCTTTCCTCCATCCATGGGGATGAAACTCTCCCTACATGCTTGTTGATCTGCTTGTTGATCTGCTTGCCAAGGCGTATCGGTGTTCGTTTTATAGGCAAGACGCCACTTCTACTTTGTTTTGTTCCTTCGACAGGGCGTCGTGTGATAACGCGTGAAGCACACATCCGTTGGGAACCCCAAGAGGAAGGTGTGATGCGTACAGCAGCAAGTTTTCCCTCAGTAAGAAACGAAGGTTATCGAACCAGTAGGAGATGAAGGCCACGTGAAGGTTGTTGGTGAAGGAGTGTAGTGCGGCGCAACACCAGGGATTCTAGTGCCAATGTGGAACCTGCACAACACAATCAAAATACTTTGCCCCAACTTAACAGTGAGGTTGTCAATCTCACCGGCCTGTTGTAAACAAAGGATTAAACGTATGGTGTGGAGAATGATGTTTGTTTGCAAGAACAGCAGAGAACAATGACTGCAGTAGATTGTATTTCAGATGTAAAACAATGGACCGGGGTCCACAGTTCACTAGTGGTGTCTCTCCAATAAGATAAATAGCATGTTGGGTGAACAAATTACAGTTGGGCAATTGAAAAATAGAGAGGGCATACGAATGCACATACATATCATGATGACTAATATGAGATTTACTTAGGGCATTACGACAAAGAACATAGACCGCTATCCAGCATGCATCTATGCCTAAAAAGTCCACCTTCGGGTTAGCATCCGCACCCCTTCCAAGTATTAAGTTGCAAACAACAGACAATTGCATTAAGTACCGTGCGTAATGTAATCAACACAAATATCCTTAGACAAAGCATTGATGTTTTATCCCTAGTGGCAACAAGCACATCCATAACCTTAGAACTTTCTCGTCACCGTCCCGCATTCAATGGAGGCATGAACCCACTATCGAGCATAAATACTCCCTCTTGGAGTCACAAGTATCAACTTGGCCAGAGCCTCTACTAGCAACGGAGAGCATGCAAGATCATAAACAACACATATATGATAGATCGATAATAAACTTGACATAGTATGCCATATTCATCGGATCCCAACAAACACAACATGTAGCATTACAAATAGATGATCTTGATCATGTTAGGCAGCTCACAAGATCTAAACATGATAGCACAAGAGGAGAAGACAACCATCTAGCTACTGCTATGGACCCATAGTCCAAGGATGAACTACTCACGCATCAATCCGGAGGCGGGCATGATGATGTAGAGTCCTCCGGTGATGATTCCCCTCTCCGGCAGGGTGCCGAAGGCGATCTCCTGAATCCCCCGAGATGGGATTGGCGGCGGCGGCGTCACAGTAACTTTTCTCGTATCGTGGCTCTCGGTAGTAGGGTTTTCGCGACGGAGCGAATAAATAGGCGAAGGGGCAGAGTCGGGGGGCGCCCGAGGGGCCCACCCCATAGGCCGGCGCGGCCAGGGGTCCCACCGCGCCGCCTTGTGGGGTGGCTGATACGTCTCAAACGTATCTATAATTTCTTATGTTCCATGCTAGTTTTATGATAATACTCACATGTTTTATACACACTTTACATCATTATTATGCATTTTCTGGCACTAACCTATTAACAAGATGCCGAAGCGCCAGTTCCTGTTTTGTGCTGTTTTTGGTTTCAGAAATCCTACAGCGGAAATATTCTCGGAATTGGACGAAACGAACGCCCAGGGTCTTATTTTTCCACGGAGCTTCCAGAAGACCGAAGAGGATACGAAGTGGGGCCACGAGGCGAAAACCCTATTACCGAGAGCCACGATACGGAAGAAGTTCCAGAGACGCCGCCGCCGCCAATCCCATCTCGGGGGATTCAGGAGATCACCTCCGGCACCCTGCCGGAGAGGGGAATCATCTCCCGGAGGACTCTACATCACCATGATCGCCTCCGGACTGATGTGTGAGTAGTTCATCCTTGGACTATGGGTCCATAGCAGTAGCTAGATGGTTGTCTTCTCCTCATTGTGCTATTATGTTAGATCTTGTGAGCTGCCTATCATGATCAAGATCGTCTATTTGTAATGCTACATGTTGTGTTTGTTGGGATCCGATGAATATGGAATACAATGTCAAGTTGATTATTGATCTATCATATATGTGTTGTTTATGTTCTTGCATGCTCTCCGTTGCTAGTAGAGGCTCTGGCCAAGTTGATACTTGTGACTCCAAGAGGGAGTATTTATGCTTGATAGTGGGTTCATGCCTCCATTGAATCTGGGACAGTGACATAAAGTTCTAAGGTTGTGGATGTGCTGTTGCCACTAGGGATAAAACATCAATGCTTTGTCTAAGGATATTTGTGTTGATTACATTACACACCATACTTAATGCAATTGTCTGTTGTTTGCAACTTAATACTGGAAGGGGTGCGGATGCTAACCCGAAGGTGGACTTTTTAGGCATAGATGCATGCTAGATAGCGGTCTATGTACTTTGTCGTAATGCCCTGATTAAATCTCATATTAGTCATCGTGATATTTATGTGCATTGTTATGCCCTCTCTATTTGTCAATTGCCCAACTGTAATTTGTTCACCCAACATGCTATTTCTTATTGGAGAGACACCACTAGTGAACTGTGGACCCCGGTCCATTCTTTTACATCTGAAATACAATCTACCGCAAACTCTGTTCTTTGTTGTTCTTCGCAAACAAACATCATTCTCCACACCATACGTTTAATCCTTTGTTTACAGCAAGCCGGTGAGATTGACAACCTCACTGTTAAGTTGGGGCAAAGTATTTTGATTGTGTTGTGCAGGTTCCACGTTGGCGCCGGAATCCCCGGTGTTGCGCCGCACTACACTCCTCCACCAACAACCTTCACGTGGCCTTCATCTCCTACTGGTTCGATAACCTTGGTTTCTTTCTGAGGGAAAACTTACTCGCTGTGCGCATCACACCTTCCTCTTGGGGTTCCCAACGGACGTGTGCATCACGCGCCATCAAGACTGTTTTCTGGCGCCGTTGCCGGGGAGATCAAGACACACTGCAAGGGGAGTCTCCCACATCCAATCTCTTTACTTTGTTTTTGTCTTGCTTTACTTTATTTTATTTTCTGTTTTGTTTGTTTCTCTATATCAAAAATACAAAAAAATTAGTTACTTGCTTTACTTTATTTACTGTCTTGTTTGCGTTCTTTATATTGAAAACACAAAAAAATTAGTTACTTGCATTTACTTTATTTAGTTTGCTTTATTTACTATTGCTAAAAATGAGTAATCCTGAAGTTGAAGTTTGTTCGTTTAAGCAACAAGGGGGAGAATGTTTTAAAGATTGTTGGTATAGAATTAGTGATGCTCATCATAGGTGCACTAAGAAACACTCCACTATTATCCTACTTAGGAACTTTTATGTTGGTATCTCTAGCTGGAATAGGTATGTTCTTGATACTATTGCGGGAGGTAATTTCCTAGGCACTCCTGCTTTAGAAGCCAGTTGCATTATTGAGAGTCTAGTTGGAATACCACCTGTTAATGAAGCTAAAATTGAAATGTCTCTTGAAGATGTCATGAAAAAGTTGGAGGCCATAGAGAAAAATCTTCCAAGTGTTGAGACTAAATTGGGAATATTACTTGATAGCACCGATAAACTTGACAAAACACTAAGTGGAATTAATGAGAGAATTGCCGTTTTAGAAACTTGTGCTAATCATGATAATCAAACCCATAGGATTAGTGAACTTGAAGAAGCTATGGGAACCTTGGGTTCAACTTTTTCTTCTCTTAAGTTTAAGGAGAAAGCTTATGTGGGTAAGGAGCAAAAGTTCATGTATGTCTCTAAGGTGCCTAAGCCAAAAAACTATTATAGGCCTAAAATTGACAAAGCCCTTAGCACCACTATGGATGATGGAACATCTAAGATACCTATTGTGACAAATTTTGAAAGTTATGATGTTGATGTTTCATCTCTTGATAATACTTGATTCACACTTTCTGCGCCTAGCTGAAAGGCGTTAAAGAAAAGCGCTTATGGGAGAGAACCCATTATTTTACTTCTGCACTTTTGTTTTATATTTGAGTCTTGGAAGTTGTTACTACTGTAGCAACCTCTCCTTATCTTTATTTTATTGCATTGTTGTGCCAAGTAAAGTCTTTGATAGTAAGGTTAATACTAGATTTGGATTACTGCGCAGAAACAGATTTCTTGCTGTCACGAATTTGAGTAGACCTCTCTGTAGGTAACTCAGAAAAATCTGCCAATTTACGTGTGTGATCCTCAGATATGTACGCAACTTTCATTCAATTTGAGATTTTTCATCTGAGCAAGTTAAGTGCCCCTGAAAAATTCGTCTTTACGGACTGTTCTATTTTGACAGATTCTGCCTTTTATTTTGCATTGCCTCTTTTGCTATGTTGAATGGATTTCTTTGTTGCATTAACTTTCAGTAGCTTTGTGCAATGTCCAGAAGTGTTAAGAATGATTATGTCACCTCTGAATATGAGAATTTTTGATTATGCACTAATCCTCTAATGAGTTTGTTTTGAGTTTGGTGTGGAGGAAGTTTTCAAGGATCAAGAGAGGAGGATGATACAATATGATCAAGAAGAGTGAAAAGTCTAAGCTTGGGGATGCCCCCATGGTTCATCCCTGCATATTTCAAGAAGACTCAAGCATCTAAGCTTGGGGATGCCTTGGGCATCCCCTTCTTCATCGACAACTTATCAGGTCACCTCTAGAGAAACTATATTTTTATTCCGTCACATCTTATGTGCTTTACTTGGAGCGTCTGTATGCTTTTGTTTTTGTTTTTGTTTGAATAAAATCGGATCCTAGCATTCTTTATGTGGGAGAGAGACACGCTCCGCTCGTTCATATGAACACTTGTGTTCTTAGCTTTACTTTTAATGTTCATGGCGAAGGTTGAAACTGCTTCGTTCATTGTTATATGGTTGGAAACAGAAAATGCTTCATGTGGTAATTGGTATATTGTCTTGAATAATTTGATACGTGGCAATTGTTGTGCTCAAATAGATCATGTTTAAGCTCTTGCATCATGTACTTTGTACCTATTAATGAAGAACTACCATAGAGCTTGTTGAAATTTGGTTTGCATGATTGGTCTCTCTAAAGTCTAGATATTTTCTAGTGAAGTGTTTGAACAACAAGGAGACAGTGTAGAGTCTTATAATGCTTGCAATATGTTCTTATGTAAGTTTTGCTGTACCGGTTCATACTTGTGTTTGCTTCAAACAACCTTGCTAGCCAAAGCCTTGTACTGAGAGGGAATACTTCTCGTGCATCCAAATCCTTGAGCCAAAAACTATGCCATTTGTGTCCACCATACCTACCTACTATGTGGTATTTCTCTGCCATTCCAAAGTAAATTACTTGAGTGCTACCTTTAAAAATTCCGTTCCTTGTCTTTGCAATACATAGCTCATGAGAAAATAGCCTTAAAAACTATTGTGGTATTGAATATGTAGCTTATGTGTCTTATTTCTTATAAGTTGCTTGTTGAGCGGTAACCATGTTTCTGGGGACGCCATCAACTATTACACCTTTGTTGAATATCATGTGAGTTGCTATGCATGTTCGTCTTGTCTAAAGTAAGGGTGATTTATCATGATCAAATGGTTTGAGTATGCATATTGTTATTGAAGAAAATTGGGCCGCTAACTAAAGCCATGAATCATGGTGGAAGTTTCAGTTTTGGACATTAATCCTCAAATCTCTTATGAGAATATTATCTGTTGTTGAATGCTTAAGCATTAAAGAGGAGTCCATTATCTGTTGTCTATGTTGTCCCGGTATGGATGTCCTAAGTTGAGATCTATCAAAAACGAGAAATCAAATGCGATCTATCTCCTTGGACCTTTGTACAGGCAATATAGAGGTACCCCTTTGTGACACTTGGTTGAAACATATGTTATGCAATGATAATCCATGAAAATCCAAGCTAATTAGGACAAGGTGCGAGCACTATTGGTACTCGATGCATGAGGCTTGCAACTTATAGGACATCTTATGCATAACACATATGAATTATTACTACCGTTGACAAAATTGTTTCTATGTTTTCAAAATGAAAAGCTCTAGCACAAAAATAGTAATCCATGCTTCCTCTGCGAAGGGCCAATTCTTTTACTTTATGTTGAGTCAGTTTACCTACTTCTTTCTATCTTAGGAGCAAACACTTGTGTCAACTGTGTGCATTGATTCCTACATACTTGCTTATCTGCATTCATCATATTACTTAAGTTGACAATTATCCATGAGATATATCCATGAGATAAACATGTTGAAGTTGAAAGCAACCGCTGAAACTTATATCTTCCTTTGTGTTGCTTCAAAACTTTCTACTAAGAATCTATTGCTTTATGAGTTAACTCCTGTGCAAGTCTTACCGATGCTTGTCTTGAAAGTACTATTCATGAAAATTCTTTGCTATATGATTCAGCTTGTTTAAGTCATTGTCTTTACCATTGCTTCGAATCACTTCATTCATCTCATATGCTTTACAATAGTATTGATCAAGATTATGATAGCATGTCACTTCAGAAATTATCCTTGTTATCGTTTACCTACTCGAGGGCGAGTAGGAACTAAGCTTGGGGATGCTTGATACGTCTCAAACGTATCTATAATTTCTTATGTTCCATGCTAGTTTTATGATAATACTCACATGTTTTATACACACTTTACATCATTATTATGCATTTTCCGGCACTAACCTATTAACAAGATGCCGAAGCGCCAGCTTCTCGTTTTGTGCTTTTTGGTTTCAGAAATCCTACACAGGAAATATTCTCGGAATTGGACGAAACGAACGCCCAGGGTCTTATTTTTCCACGGAGCTTCCAGAAGACCGAAGAGGATACGAAGTGGGGCCACGAGGCACCGCCACCACAGGGCCGCGCGGCCAAGGGGGGCCCGCGCCGCCCTATGGTGTGGGCCCCTCGTGCCTCTCCCGACTCTGCCCTTCCGCCTACTTATACTCTCCGTCGCGAAAACCCTATTACCGAGAGCCACGATACGGAAAAGTTCCGGAGACGCCGCCGCCAATCCCATCTCGGGGGATTCAGGAGATCGCCTCCGGCACTCCGCCGGAGAGGGGAATCATCTCCCGGAGGACTCTACATCACCATGATCGCCTCCGGACTGATGTGTGAGTAGTTCATCCTTGGACTATGGGTCCATAACAGTAGCTAGATGGTTGTCTTCTCCTCATTGTGCTATCATATTAGATCTTGTGAGCTGCCTATCATGATCAAGATCGTCTATTTGTAATGCTACATGTTGTGTTTGTTGGGATCCGATGAATATGGAATACAATGTCAAGTTGATTATTGATCTATCATATATGTGTTGTTTATGTTCTTGCATGCTCTCTCGTTGCTAGTAGAGGCTCGGCCAAGTTCATACTTGTGACTCCAAGAGGGAGTATTTATGCTCGATAGTGGGTTCATGCCTCCATTGAATCTGGGACAGTGATGTAAAGTTCTAAGGTTGTGGATGTGCTATTGCCACTAGGGATAAAACATCAATGCTTTTTCTAAGGATATTTGTGTTGATTACATTACGCACCATACTTAATTCAATTGTCTGTTGTTTGCAACTTAATACCGGAAGGGTGCGGATGCTAACCCGAAGGTGGACTTTTTAGGCATAGATGCATGCTGGATAGCGGTCTATGTACTTTGTCGTAATGCCCTGATTAAATCTCATATTAGTCATCGTGATATGTATGTGCATTGTTATGCCCTCTCTATTTGTCAATTCCCCAACTATAATTTGTTCACCCAACATGCTATTTCTTATTGGAGAGACACCACTAGTGAACTGTGTGTAGGGATTCATAGCATAGAAAACAAAAAAAATCCTACCGCGAGAACGCAATCCAAGCCAAGATGCAATCTAGAAGACGGGAGCAACGAGGGGATGAACGAGACTAACCCTTGAAGATTTCCAAAGCCTATAAGAGGAGGCTCTTGTTGCTGCGGTAGACGATCACTTGCCGCTTTCAAAAGCGCATAGAAGATCTTGACGGTGCCACAATCGGGCAGCACCTCCGTAGTCGGTCACACGTTCGGTGTTGATGAAGACGACGTCCTTCTCCCCGTTCCAGCGGGCAGCGGAAGTATATGTATGTGCATATATGTACTTTGTCGTAATGCCCTGATTAAATCTCATATTAGTCATCGTGATATGTATGTGCATTGTTATGCCCTCTCTATTTGTCAATTCCCCAACTATAATTTGTTCACCCAACATGCTATTTCTTATTGGAGAGACACCACTAGTGAACTGTGTGTAGGGATTCGTAGCATAGAAAACAAAAAAATTCCTACCGCGAGAACGCAATCCAAGCCAAGATGCAATCTAGAAGACGGGAGCAACGAGGGGATGAACGAGACTAACCCTTGAAGATTTCCAAAGCCTATAAGAGGAGGCTCTCGTTGCTGCGGTAGACGATCACTTGCCGCTTTCAAAAGCGCATAGAAGATCTTGACGGTGCCACAATCGGGCAGCACCTCCGTAGTCGGTCACACGTTCGGTGTTGATGAAGACGACGTCCTTCTCCCCGTTCCAGCGGGCAGCGGAAGTAGTAGCTCCTCCTTGAATCCCGGCAGCACGACGGCGTGGTGGCGGTGTCGATGGAGATCTCCGGCGGAGCTTCGCTAAGCGTTTGCGGGAGAGGTGGAGGAGGTGGGGCGGCTAGGGTTTGGGAGAGGGGTGGCCGGCCACTTAGGGGTGCGGCCAAGCTATGGCTTGAGGTGGCCGGCCCCCTCACCTTGTCCCTCATTATATAGGTGGAACCCCCAAGTGTTGGACTACAAGTCTTCGAATAAGACCCAAACCCAAAACCTTCCATGTGTAGGGAAACCTACCCAAGGTGGGATTCCCACTTGAGGTGGGACTCCCACCTTTCCATGAGGGGTGGCCGGCCACCTTAGGTGGAGTCCACCTGGGACTCCACCCCCTAGGGCTGGCCGGCCATGCTAGGTGGAGTCCCTCCGGGACTCCGCCTTCCATAGTGATTTCTTCCGGACTTTTCTAGAACCTTCCATAAATGCACCGGATCATTTCCAAACTTGGAATATGACTTCCTATATATGAATCTTATTCTCCGGACCATTCGGAACTCCTCGTGATGTCCTGGATCACATCCGAGACTCCGAACAATACTTCGAACTCCATTCCATATTCAATATCTACTAATATGACATCAAACCTTAAGTGTGTCACCCTACGGTTCGCGAACTATGTAGACATGGTTGAGATCTTTCTTCGACCAATAACCAATAGCAGGATCTGGAGATCCATAATGGCTCCCACATATTCAACGATGACTTAGTGATCGAATGAACCATTCACATACGATACCGATTCCCTTTGTCACGCGATATTTTACTTGTCCGAGGTTTGATCATCGGTATCTCTATACCTTGTTCAACCTCGTCTCCTGAAAAGTACTCTTTACTCGTACCCTGGTATGTGGTCTATTATGAACCATTCATATGCTTGCAAGCTAATATAGACGACATTCCACCGAGAGGGCCCAGAGTATATCTATCCGTCATCGAGATGGACAAATCCCACTGTTGATCCATATGCCTCAACTCATACTTTCCGGATACTTAATCCCACCTTTATAACCACCCATTTACGCAGTGGCGTTTGATGTAATCAAAGTACCTTTCCGGTATAAGTGATTTACATGATCTCATGGTCGAAAGGACTAGGTAACTATGTATCGAAAGCTTATAGCAAATAACTTAATGACGTGATCTTATGCTACGCTTAATTGGGTGTGTCCATTACATCATTCATATAATGACATAACCTTGTTATTAATAACATCCAATGTTCATGATCATGAAACTATGATCATCTATTAATCAACAAGCTAGTTATTCAAGAGGCTTACTAGGGACTCATTGTTGTTTACATAACACACATGTATCAATGTTTCGGTTAATACAATTATAGCATGGTATATAAGCATTTATCATAAACACAAAGATATATAATAACCACTTTTATTATTGCCTCTTGGGCATATCTCCAACAGTCTCCCACTTGCACTAGAGTCAATAATCTAGATTACATTGTAACACTACAAGAAAAGTTCTGATAGACAACGTCTCAAAATCGTCCGCTAAGGGGTATTTTTCGTCGCCTATGGGCCTAACCCGACGATATGGGTTCTGTTGTGGAAACTGCA
>NC_061513.1:142584656-142608112 GCF_022539505.1 Lolium rigidum | reverse complement strand
CTGTGGACCCCGGTCCATTCTTTTACATCTGAAATACAATCTACTACACACTCTGTTCTCTATTGTTCTTTGCAAACAAACATCATTCTCCACACCATACGTTTAATCCTTTGTTTACAGCAAGCCGGTGAGATTGACAACCTCACTGTTAAGTTGGGGCAAAGTATTTTGATTGTGTTGTGCAGGTTCCACGTTGGCGCCGGAATCCCTGGTGTTGCGCCGCACTACACTTCTCCACCAACAACCTTCACGTGGCCTTCATCTCCTACTGGTTCGATAACCTTGGTTTTTTTCTGAGGGAAAACTTACTGCTGTGCACATCAAACCTTCCTCTTGGGGTTCCCAACGGACGTGTGCATCACGCGCCATCAGTGGCCGCCTCGCGTCCCCTCTTCGTCTCCTCTTCGGACTTCTAGAAGGCTCCGTGGAAAATAAGACCGTGGGGTTTTGTTTCGTCCAATTCCGAGAATATTTCCTGTGTAGGATTTCTGAAACCAAAAACAGCAGAAAACAGGAACTGGCGCTTCGACATCGTGTTAATAAGTTAGTGCCGGAAAATGCATCAAAATGATGTAAAGTGTATATAAAACATGTGAGTATTGTCATAAAACTAGCATGGAACATAAGAAATTATAGATACGTTTGAGATGTATCATCGTGCGTTACATGCTTTATCTCATCGAGCAGTGCGTCCACCCACGCGTCCTTATCATGCCGATAGTTTTGTTAGATGACACAGAACCACCTTTAGTCCCAGTTGTACCCACCAGCCGGGCCTAATGGTTGCTCGCACGTCAGCCACCCCCAGATAAAGCCCTCCTAGATAAGACTCCCCCAGATAAGGCCCTCCTAGATAAGCCTCTTATCTTTTGTCCCGGTTTGAGCCCCCACCCGGGATGAAAGTTTCCCGCGCGACTGGGTTCCCGCCTATTTTCTTTCCGCGCTTTCCACCGCTTCCCGCCTCCGTCTTCCCGCCATTTTTTCACTATATATATGTAGGCTTGGCCTCCATTTACATATCACATATAGACTCATATCTGCAAACCTCATCACCCTCTCCCATGGCTTCGATCGTATCTCTAACACCCCGGGAGGCGGAGGCGCTTTGCGCCTCGAACTACCCCTGCCCGCCGGGCTACCGCGTCCCGACCGGCTGGTTGCTGAGCATCGGAGGCGTACCGGTCCCTCCTATTCCTCTAGGTGTGGCGCGCGAGATGGCCATCACGAACCACTACTACTTCGAGCTCAGGCCAGAGCAGCGGAGGAATCCCCACTAGCATCCCGACTACAGCCCGACTTGGGACAGCTTCTTCATCAATCGGCGTGAGAGTGCGCTTGCTAGGTACGAGGAGGACGGCCCGCCTCGTTCGAACTTCAACGAGGCCGGCCGTCGGCTGTGGTGGCACGGCCGGACTCTCCAGAGCGTCATGGCCTACCGTGGCCCCCTCCTGCGCTACCCTCAGTCCCAGCCAACGCGTGCTCACCTGCCGAGGTTCGACAACCGCGACCCCGATGCTAGCGACGATGACATCGGCGACTACGATGACTACAGTGGCGACGTTTATAGGGCTAGACACGACTATGACTGAATGACTCCAACATTTGAATCTGGCCATGTATCTTAATTTTCAGTTGAGCTCTGTACTTTAATTCCAGTTCAATCGTAATAAAATTTCTCACAATGACTTTATTGAAAACAACCCACAACGTCTTTATTGAAATTACAATTAAAATATATAAACGACTAGTCTAGTCTCTACTCGTCGTCGGAGGTTGTCTCCGTCCAAATGTCGTCCCACCGAGGGTCGTTTTCGGCCCAAGTTGTATTCAGGTTGTCGAGCTCGAACTCGGCGACGGCCCGATGGTGGCGCCTGTTGGACCTGTGATGTGCCCTGAGGTCAGCGAAGAACGCGTCGGTGTTGTCGACGTCGTTGGGGAACTGGGCCATCTACTGGCGCATCAACTACTCGTCGTAGTCGGCGATGGCGATCCAGCGCTGCACCTGGCGGTGTCAGCGATGGTCCTCTTCGTCGACAAGGCACGGCGCTAGCGCCAGGAACTCCGCCTCCTCTAGGGATTCAACATTCGGGAAGTTCATGTCGCGCAGTGGCCGTCGAAATCGCCACGCCTCCGCGTCATAAGCGCGCGCCGCTAGCTCCGGCGTGTTGTACATGCCGAGGGTGAAGCGGAAGCCACCTGCGCGTATCTCGGCATAGAACCTACCGCTCGGACGCCACGGAAACCGGACGACCCGCGACGGCGTGGCGGCATCCCGGAGATGAATGAGCGGAGGCGGCGGCGACGTGTGGTTGCGCGCGCATGCGGCGCTTTATATAGCGCACGCGGGGCATGGCACGTGTAAGCCGCGGCTACACGTCGCACGCCGGCGGAAGCGGGGCGAGGCACGTGGAAGCGGCGGCGACACGTGGCACGGGGGGCGAGGCACGTGGAGGGGTGAAACATACACACGGCTATCAACGTTTGATATGATGCGAGATGCAAATAGGTATATGGATGTCATATTCATGTTCATTAGCTTTTTCTGATCAATTTTCATATATAAAACAGTTGTATTTGAGTTACCATTCAGAAGTTATTCAAAAGTTATTAAAGTCATATAAAACATTTGTATTTTAATATAGGGTATGAGAGGAAAAGGGCTAATCCGCGTCCAACGGCTTCAGGCCGTTGGATTCAAACGGTCGGAGCCGTTGGATGCAGCTCCCACGGATCAGCCCAAACCCCCTTTTGTCGCGGGTGGTGGCTCGACCCGCGACAAAAGACCCCCCCCCCCCTTTTGTCGCGGGTGGTGGCACCACCCGTGATAAAAGGGGGGCCTTTTATCGCGGGCCGTGGCTCGACCCGCGAAAAAAGGGGGTATGCTATATAACCTCCGCGTCGCGGGCGGAGCCACCACCCGCGACACTGGAGGCTACCGCACAGGCTGCTCGATTCCGTAGCCGCCGCCGCCCTATGCGCCGCCGCCGTCCACCCTAGCCCCATTCCCCCTCCCTGCGCTCTCCCGCACCCTCACAACCCTAACCCTAGCTCACCGCGCTGCTCGGGACTCCGTCGATTCGCCGCCGGCGAGCCTCCTCCGGCATCGCCGACCCCTCCTCTGCAACCGAGGTGAGCTGCCGCATCGATTGCCGCCCTAGATCCTCCCCTCTCCCTCTGTAGCCCCTAGCTCCTCTTGTATCTGCTCGTCCCGCCGCCGGACTCCATCTCCGGCGACGCTCCGGTGGCCAAAAACGAACGGCGCCACCACCGTTGTGCTCGCCACGGCGCCGTGCATCTGAAGCACCCACGCGCGCGTCCTAGAGAGCCCCGCAAGGCCGTGCTGCTCCTCCATCTGCGAGCTCCAGGCCACGCTGACATCATAGTGACGTCAGCGTGACGGCACAATTCGTTTTATTTTTTCTGTAAATTGTTTTTGTATTTTCTAGTTAGTTAGTTTAAGTTTTTTGTAAGTATTTTTTAGTTAGTTAGTTTAAGTTTTTTGTAAGTATTTTTTAGTTAGTTAGTTTAAGTTTTTTGTAAGTATTTTGTATTTAGTTAGTTTAAGTTTTTAAAGTATTTTTTAGTTAGTTAGTTTAAGTTTTTTGTATCTATTTAGTTAGTAATTTAGTATATGCATTAAGTTTCGTAATTTTCGAACCCGACGACAAACCCTAGTAGACGACTCCTCCACCGACGAACCCGACGCCAACACCACCCCTCTCCATCTCGCAAACACACGTCGCCGACTCCCTCTCCCTCTCGCAAACACCCGTCACCGACACCCTCTCCCTCTCGCAAACACCCATCGCCGACACCCTCTCCCTCTCGCAAACAACCGACGCCGACACCCTCTCCCTCTCGCAAACAACCGACGCCGACACCCTCTCCCTCTCGCAAACAACCGACGCCGACACCCTCTCCCTCTTGCAAACACCCGATGCCCTCTCCCTCTTGCAAACAACCGACGCCCTCTCCCTCTCGCAAACACGTGAGCATTGTCAAGATCCTCTACCTGACGCGCCCTCTTCTCCCTTCTCCACGCCGCCTTCCCCTCCTTGAGCCTACCCCATCCGAACGGGTTAGGTTTAGAACATGTACTTATCGATTTAATTTTTTGCAGAAACAATGGATCCATTCGAATTCAATTGAGACTTGGAACAGGAAGACCTAGTCGAGAATATAATCCGCGATGGTCCAGAAGTCGACGGAGAAGACCGCGGCTCCGGTGATGGAGAAGACCGCGGCTCCGGTGATGGTGAAGACCGCGGCTCCGGTGATGGAGAAGCCGAGTGCTCTGGTGATGGACAAGCAGAGTGCTCCGGTGAAGGCGAGGTATACGATCACTAGAGGCATTAATGGAATTCTACATGTACATATGTATATAAATTAATTAATTTTTGTTCTCTTAGGCCTCCGAAGTTAAGTTGGAGAAACGAGGCCCGGCAAAGAAGTTGACCAAGAAAGACCACTTCACAATTGAAGCTATATCACCTAAAGGCAAAACGGTGGCACCCCAATTTGTCGCAAAGAAATTCAAAAATCAGTGCGGAGTTCTGTTAGGGATCGCATCCCGATCACTATTAAAGAATGGAACAAGACCAAGAAGGTGTCTGAAAGTGAGGTTGCCGATAGGTACATGATACGTCTCAAACGTATCTATAATTTCTTATGTTCCATGCTACTTTTATGATGATACTCACATGTTTTATACACACTTTATGTCATATTTACGCATTTTCCGGAACTAACCTATTGACGAGATGCCGGAGTGCCAGTTCTGTTTTCTGCTGTTTTTGGTTTCAGAAATCCTAGTAAGGAAATATTCTCGGAATTGGACGAAATCAACGCCCAGCATCTTATAATTCCACGAAGCTTCCAGAACACCCGAGAGGGACCGGAGGAGAGCCACAGGCCCACCACACAAGGTGGCGGCATGGCCCAAGGGGGGGGGGGGCCCTACTGTGTGGCTGCCCCGTAGCCCCTCCGACTCTGCCTCTTCGCCTATTTAGGCCTCCCTGACCTAAAACATCGACACGAAAAAAGCCACAGTACGAGAAACCTTCCAGAGCCGCCGCCATCGCGAAGCCAAGATCTGGGGGACAGGAGTCTCTGTTCCGGCACCCTACCGGGACGGGGAATTGCCCCCGGAGTCATGTCCACCGCCATCTTCACCGCCATCGCTGTCTCCATGATGAGGAGGGAGTAATTCATCCCCGGGGCTGAGGGCTCTGCTGTAGCTATGTGGTTCATCTCTCTCTTTGTGATCCAGTTGAATATCATCTATGTGCTACTCTAGTGATGTTATTAAAGTAGTCTATTCCTCCTCCATGATGTAATGGTGACAGTGTGTGCATCATGTAGTACTTGGCGTAGTTTATGATTGTGATCTCTTGTAGATTATGAAGTTAACTATTACTATGATGGTATTGATGCAATCTATTCCACCTTTCATAGTCTGTCGGTGACAGTGTGCATGCTATGTTAGTACTCGGTATAATTGTGTTGGTCTATCATGCACTCTAAGGTTATTTAAATATGAACATCGAATGTTGTGGAGCTTGTTAACTCCGGCATTGAGGTGCTCTTGTAGCCCTACACAATTAATGGTGTTTGTCATCCAACAAGAGAGTGTAGAGTGGTTTTATTATGTGATCATTGTTGAGAGTGTCCACTAGTGAAAGTAGGATCCTGATACGTCTCCGACGTATCGATAATTTCTTATGTTCCATGCCATATTATTGATGATACCTACATGTTTTATGCACACTTGATGTCATATTCGTGCATTTTCTGGAACTAACCTATTAACAAGATGCCGAAGAGCCGATTCGTTGTTTTACGCTGTTTTTGGTTTCAGAAATCCTAGTAACGAAATATTCTCGAATTGGACGAAATCAAGACCCAGAGTCCTATTTTGCCACGAAGCTTCCGGAAGACCGAAGAGGAGTCGAAGTGGGGCCACGAGGGGCCGCCACTATAGGGCGGCGCGGCCCAGGTCTTGGCCGCGCCGACCTGTAGTGTGGGGCCCCCGTGTGGCCCCCACGTTGCCCTTCCGCCTACTTAAAGCCTCCGTCGCGAAACCCCTGATGCGAAAAACCACGATACGGAAAACCTTCCAGAGACGCCGCCGCCGCCAATCCCATCTCGGGGGATTCTGGAGGTCTCCTCCGGCACCCTGCCGGAGAGGGGATTCATCTCCCGGAGGACTCTTCACCGCCATGGTCGCCTCCGGAGTGATGAGTGAGTAGTTCACCCCTGGACTATGGGTCCATAGCAGTAGCTAGATGGTTGTCTTCTCCTCATTGTGCTTCATTGTTGGATCTTGTGAGCTGCCTAACATGATCAAGATCATCTATCCGTAATACTCTATGTTGTGTTTGTCGGGATCCGATGGATAGAGAATACCATGTTATGTTAATTATCAAGTTATTACATATGTGTTGTTTATGATCTTGCATGCTCTCCGTTATTAGGAGAGGCTCGGCGAAGTTGATGCTAGTAACTCCAAGAGGGAGTATTTATGCTCGATAGTGGGTTCATGCTCGCATTGACACCCGGGGAGTGACGAAACCCCTAAGGTTGTGTTGTGTTGTTGCCACTAGGGATAAAACATTGATGCTATGTCCGAGGATGTAGTTATTGATTACATTACGCACCATACTTAATGCAATTGTCCGTTGTTTAGCAACTTAATACTCGGAGGGGGTTCGGACGATAACCCGAAGGTGGACTTTTTAGGCATAGATGCAGTTGGATGGCGGTCTATGTACTTTGTCGTAATGCCCAATTAAATCTCATTGTACTTATCATGACATGTATGTGCATTGTTATGCCCTCTCTATTTGTCAATTGCCCGACTGTAATTTGTTCACCCAACATGCTTTTATCTTATGGGAGAGACACCTCTAGTGAATTGTGGACCCCGGTCCATTCTTTTAATACTTGAAATACAAATCTGTCTGCAATACTTGTTCTTTACTTGTTTTCTTGCAAACAATCATCTTCCACACAATACGGTTAATCCTTTGTTACAGCAAGCCGGTGAGATTGACAACCTCAGCTGTTTCGTTGGGGCAAAGTACTTTGGTTATGTTGTGCAGGTTCCACGTTGGCGCCGGAATCTCCGGTGTTGCGCCGCACTACATCCCGCCGCCATCAACCTTCAACGTGCTTCTTGACTCCCTACTGGTTCGATTAAACCTTGGTTTCTTACCGAGGAAACTTGCCGCTGTGCGCATCACACCTTCCTCTTGGGGTTCCCAACGGACGTGTCAATTACACGCATCAAGCAAATTTCTGGCGCCGTTGCCGGGGAAATCAAGACACGCTGCAAGGGGAGTCTCCACTTCTCAATCTCTCTACTTTGTTTTTGTCTTGCTTTATTTTATTTACTACTTTGTTTGCGGCATTATATCAAAATACAAAAAAATTAGTTGCTAGTTTTACTTTATTTACTGTCTTGCACTCTATATCAAAAACAAAAACAAATTAGTTACTCGCATTTACTTTATTATCATGTCTAGTCCCGTAGTTGTTACTCTATCACCTGAGGAATCAATCTTCACTTTTAAACAAGGAGGTGAAGAGAATTTTAAAGAAGCATGGTCTAGAATTTTTGATTCTTATAGTAAAACTGAACCTAAAATGACCTTAAGCTTGCTCCTTAGTAATTTCTATTTTGGACTTATTCTTCGTTATAGATATGCCTTAGATGTTGTAGTGGGAGGAGATTTCCTTCATTGTGATGGGGATCAAGCTTTTAATGCTATAAGGAAATTGATTACATCATTTAGCTCGATAATAATTTTGATCCATCTCATGCTAGTATGCATAATAGATTAAACACTATTGAAACAAATATATCTTGTTTAAAAGAAGTGTATAACCGAATTCGCGAATATTATGATTATGTTCCATTAAGCTTCGAACCTTCAATGTGGGTGCCTACCATTAAAGCTACTATTGGTGGTGAAATTTTTCTGCTCGTTGTGATATTATGTCTGAGTTTTGCCTTATGCCTGAAAATATTTATAAATCTTTGACACTTTGGGAACTTCATCGAAGGAGGAGAAGAAATAACTCTTACGGATAACTCGTTGTAATTCCTAAGGGTATAGCTGAAAGTGTTTTCACAACCTTTCTTGGAAGGACGGTATCCACTGATTATCTCGTTATTGAATGTGTAGGGACGGGACAAATCACGTTTGGAAGATCCCTGCTGAAACTCATGGGAGCAGTCATAGATGTTGGGAAAGGCACTCTAAATTTTACCTCTACACCCGGATGCGGTCATGTATTCCCTAGACCAAAGAGTAAGAATAAAAGTAAGAAAGGTAAGAGAAACACCCCTGGTAAGAATGCCAACGCACCACCCTTTGATAACACTTGATACACACTTTCCGCGCCTAGCTGAAAGGCGTTAAAGAAAAGCGCTTATGGGAGACAACCCATGTTTTTACTACAGTATTTTTGTTTTATATTTGAGACTTGGAAGTTGTTTACTACTGTAGCAACCTCTCCTTATCTTAGTTTTGTGTTTTGTTGTGCCAAGTAAAGTCTTTGATAGTAAAGTAAGTACTAGATTTGGATTACTGCGCAGTTTCAGATTTCTTTGCTGTCACGAATCTGGGTCTACCTCCTGTAGGTAGCTCAGAAAATTAAGCCAATTTACGTGCATGATCCTAAGATATGTACGCAACTTTCATTCAATTTGGGCATTTTCATTTGAGCAAGTCTGGTGCCCTAATAAAATCCATCTTTACGGACTGTTCTGTTTTGACAGATTCTGCCTTTTATTTCGCATTGCCTCTTTTGCTATGTTGGATGAATTTCTTTGATCCATTAATGTCCAGTAGCTTTATGCAATGTCCAGAAGTGTTAAGAATGATTGTGTCACCTCTGAACATGTTAATTTTTATTATGCACTAACCCTCTAATGAGTTGTTTCGAGTTTGGTGTGGAGGAAGTTTTCAAGGATCAAGAGAGGAGTATGATACAATATGATCAAGGAGAGTGAAAGCTCTAAGCTTGGGGATGCCCCGGTGGTTCACCCCTGCATATTCTAAGAAGACTCAAGCGTATAAGCTTGGGGATGCCCAAGGCATCCCCTTCTTCATCGACAACATTATCGGGTTCCTCCCCCGAAACTATATTTTTATTCCGTCACATCTTATGCACTTTGCTTGGAGCGTCGATTTGTTTTTGTTTTTGTTTTGTTTGAATAAAATTGATCCTAGCATTCACTTTGTGGGAGAGAGACACGCTCCGCTGTAGCATATGGACAAGTATGTCCTTAGGCTCTACTCATAGTATTCATGGCGAAGTTTCTTCTTCGTTAAATTGTTATATGGTTGGAATTGGAAAATGCTGCATGTAGTAACTCTAAAATGTCTTGGATAATTTGATACTTGGCAATTGTTGTGCTCATGTTTAAGCTCTTGCATCATATACTTTGCACCCATCAATGAAGAAACACTTAGAGCTTGCTAATTTGGTTTGCATATTTGGTTTCTCTAGAGTCTAGATAACATCTAGTATTGAGTTTTGAACAACAAGGAAGACGGTGTAGAGTCTTATAATGTTTACAATATGTCTTTTATGTGAGTTTTGCTGCACCGTTCATCCTTGTGTTTGTTTCAAATAACCTTGCTAGCCTAAACCTTGTATCGAGAGGGAATACTTCTCATGCATCCAAAATACTTGAGCCAACCACTATGCCATTTGTGTCCACCATACCTACCTACTACATGGTATTTATCCGCCATTCCAAAGTAAATTGCTTGAGTGCTACCTTTAAAATTACATCATTCACCTTTGCAATATATAGCTCATGGGACAAATAGCTTAAAAACTATTGTGGTATTGAATATGTACTTATGCACTTTATCTCTTATTAAGTTGCTTGTTGTGCGATAACCATGTTTTCTGGGGACGCCATCAACTATTCTTTGTTGAATATCATGTGAGTTGCTATGCATGTCCGTCTTGTCTGAAGTAAGAGAGATCTGCCACGTTAATGGTTGGAGCATGCATATTGTTAGAGAAGAACATTGGGCCGCTAACTAAAGCCATGATTCATGGTGGAAGTTTCAGTTTTGGACATATATCCTCAATCTCATATGAGAATAATAATTGTTGCCACATGCTTATGCATTTAAGAGGAGTCCATTATCTGTTGTCCATGTTGTCTCGGTATGGATGTCTAAGTTGAGAATAATCAAAAGCGAGAAATCCAAAATGCGAGCTTTCTCCTTAGACCTTTGTACAGGCGGCATGGAGGTACCCCATTGAGACACTTGGTTAAAACATGTGTATTGCAAAGATCCGGTAGTCCAAGCTAATTAGGACAAGGTGCGGGCACTATTAGTATACTATGCATGAGGCTTGCAACTTGTAAGATATAATTTACATAACTCATATGCTTTATTACTACCGTTGACAAAATTGTTTCATGTTTTCAAAATAAAAGCTCTAGCACAAATATAGCAATCGATGCTTTCCTCTTTGAAGGACCATTCTTTTTACCTTTATGTTGAGTCAGTTCACCTATCTCTCTCCACCTCAAGAAGCAAACACTTGTGTGAACTGTGCATTGATTCCTACATACTTGCATATTGCACTGGTTATATTACTCTATGTTGACAATTATCCATGAGATATACATGTTACAAGTTGAAAGCAACCGCTGAAACTTAATCTTCCTTTGTGTTGCTTCAATACCTTTACTTTGATTTATTGCTTTATGAGTTAACTCTTATGCAAGACTTATTGATGCTTGTCTTGAAGTACTATTCATGAAAAGTATTTGCTTTATGATTCACTTGTTTACTCATGTCATTACCATTGTTTTGATCGCTGCATTCATTACATATGTTTACAAATAGTATGATCAAGGTTATGATGGCATGTCACTTCAGAAATTATCTTTGTTATCGTTTTACCTGCTCGGGACGAGCGGAACTAAGCTTGGGGATGCTGATACGTCTCCGACGTATCGATAATTTCTTATGTTCCATGCCATATTATTGATGATACCTACATGTTTTATGCACACTTTATGTCATATTCGTGCACTTTCTGGAACTAACCTATTAACAAGATGCCGAAGAGCCGACTTGCCGTTTTCTCGCTGTTTTTGGTTTCGAAATCCTAGTAACGAAATATTCTCGGAATTGGACGAAATCAAGACCCAGGGTCCTATTTTGCCACGAAGCTTCCGGAAGACCGAAGAGGAGTCGAAGTGGGGCCACGAGGGGCCGCCACTATAGGGCGGCGCGGCCCAGGTCTTGGCCGCGCCGACCTGTAGTGTGGGGCCCCCGTGTGGCCCCCACGTTGCCCTTCCGCCTACTTAAAGCCTCCGTCGCGAAACCCCGATGCGAAAAACCACGATACGGAAAACCTTCCGGAGACGCCGCCGCCGCCAATCCCATCTCGGGGATTCTGGAGGTCTCCTCCGGCACCCTGCCGGAGAGGGGATTCATCTCCCGGAGGACTCTTCACCGCCATGGTCGCCTCCGGAGTGATGAGTGAGTAGTTCACCCCTGGACTATGGGTCCATAGCAGTAGCTAGATGGTTGTCTTCTCCTCATTGTGCTTCATTGTTGGATCTTGTGAGCTGCCTAACATGATTAAGATCATCTATCTGTAATACTCTATGTTGTGTTTGTCGGGATCCGATGGATAGAGAATACCATGTTATGTTAATTATCAAGTTATTACATATGTGTTGTTTATGATCTTGCATGCTCTCCATTATTAGTAGAGGCTCTGGCCAAGTTGATGCTAGTAACTCCAAGAGGGAGTATTTATGCTCGATAGTGGGTTCATGCCTGCATTGACACCCGGGGGAGTGACAGAAACCCCTAAGGTTGTGTTGTGCTGTTGCCACTAGGGATAAAACATTGATGCTATGTCCGAGGATGTAGTTATTGATTACATTACGCACCATACTTAATGCAATTGTCCGTTGTTTAGCAACTTAATACTGGAGGGGGTTCGGACGATAACTCGAAGGTGGACTTTTTAGGCATAGATGCAGCTTGGATGGCGGTCTATGTACTTTGTCGTAATGCCCAATTAAATCTCACCTGTACTTATCATGACATGTATGTGCATTGTTATGCCCTCTCTATTTGTCAATTGCCCGACCGTAATTTGTTCACCCAACATGCTTTTATCTTATGGGAGAGACACCTCTAGTGAACTCGTGGACCCCGGTCCATTCTTTTAATACTGAAATACAAATCTGCTGCAATACTTGTTCTTTACTCGTTTTCTTGCAAACAATCATCTTCCACACAATACGGTTAATTCTTTGTTACAGACAAGCCGGTGAGATTTACAACCTCACTCGTTTCGTTGGGGCAAAGTACTTTGGTTGTGTTGTGCAGGTTCCACGTTGGCGCCGGAATCTCGGTGTTGCGCCGCACTACATCCCGCCGCCATCAACCTTCAACGTGCTTCTTGACTCCTACTGGTTCGATTAAACCTTGGTTTCTTACTGAGGGAAACTTGCCGCTGTGCGCATCACACCTTCCTCTTGGGGTTCCCAACGGACGTGTCAATTACACGCATCAGATCCCTAAGCCTTGTTTCCAAACATCGAATCTCCGTTTGTTTACTGTTTTGTTGCATGTATACTCGCTGCCATATTTTATTCAGATTTCTATTACCACTCATATTCATCCATACCACTTGTATTTCACTATCTCTTCGCCGAACTAGTGCACCTATACATCTGACAAGTGTATTAGGTGTGTTGGGGACACAAGAGACTTCTTGTATCGTGATTGCGGGGTTGCTTGAGAGGGATATCTTTGACCTCTTCCTCCCTGAGTTCGATAAACCTTGGGTGATCCACTTAAGGGAAAACTTGCTGCTGTTCTACAAACCTCTGCTCTTGGAGGCCCAACACTGTCTACAGGAAAAGGAGTGTGCAGCTATTTTCTGGCGCCGTTGCCGGGGAGGTAAGGTAAAAGGCACTCACACTCCGGTCCCAGGTAACTAAGTTATTTTCTGGCGCCGTTGTAAGTGCTCGAAGCTATTTCCTTTAGATCCTGCAATTGCATCTTTTTGTTTCTTGTTTACACTAGTAAGGCATAATGGAAAACAACAAAAATATGAGAGATCTTTATGAACTTTATCTTGAATTAGGACATGATGTGTTTGAAGAGAAAATTAAAAACCTATGGAACTTTATATGCATGATAATGCCAATGTTATTAGTGTGAATGCTTTGAACACCATTGTTTCTAATGCTATGAAAGAATTTAAGCTTGGGGAAGCTGGTTTTGATGAGCATGATATTTTTAGTCCCCCAAGCATTGAGGAGAAAATTTTCTTTGATGATACTTTGCCTCCTATTTATGATGATTATAATGATAGTGGTGTTCTGGTGCCGCCTACTATGGAGGATAAATTTGATTATGATTACAATATGCCTCTTATATTTGATGACAGCCACTTTGTTGAATTTGCTCCTACTACAATTAATAAGAATGACTATGCTTATGTTGGGAGTAGTAATAATTTTATGCATGAGACTCATGATAAGAATGTTTCATTTGATAGTTATATTGTTGAGTTTGTTCATGATACTACTGAAAGTTATTATGAGAGAGGAAAATATGGTTGTAGAAGTTTTCATGTTACTAAAACACCTCTCTATATGCTGAAAATCTTGAAGTTGCGCTTGTCTAGTTTTCCTATGCTTGTTGCATTATGCTTCATGAATTTGTTTATTTACAAGATTCCTATGCATAGGAAGTGGGTTAGACTTAAAAGTGTTTCATATATGCTTCTTGATGCTCTCTTTTGCTTCAACTCTTATTTCTTGCGAGTGCATCATTAAAACTGCTGAGCCCATCTTAATGGCTATAAAGAAAGCACTTCTTGGGAGATAACCCATGTTTTTATTTTACTACAGCAATTTTGTTTTATATTTGTGTCTTGGAAGTTGTTACTACTGTAGCAACCTCTCCTTATCTTTATTTTATTGCATTGTTGTGCCGAGTAAAGTCTTTGATAGTAAGGTTCATACTAGATTTGGATTACTGCGTGGAAACAGATTTCTTGCTGTCACGAATTTGGGCAGGGTTCTCTGTAGGTAACTCAGAAAAATCTGCCAATTTACGTGCGTGATCCACAGATATGTACGCAACTTTCATTCAATTTGAGCATTTTCATCCGAGCAAGTCTGGTGCCTCTAAAAAATTCGTCTTTACTGGATCGTTCTGTTTTGACAGATTCTGCCTTTTATTTCGCATTGCCTCGTTTTGCTATGTTTGATGGATTTCTTTGTTCCATTAACTTTCAGTAGCTTTGTGCAATGTACGAAGTGTTAAGAATGATTATGTCACCTCTGAATATATGAATTATGCACTGACCCTCTAATGAGTTTGTTTTGAGTTTGGTGTGGAGGAAGTTTTCAAGGGTCAAGAGAGGAGGATGATACAATATGATCAAGAAGAGTGAAAAGTCTAAGCTTGGGGATGCCCCCGTGGTTCATCCCTGCATATTTCAAGAAGACTCAAGCATCTAAGCTTGGGGATGCCCAAGGCATCCCCTTCTTCATCGATAACTTATCAGGTCACCTCTAGTGAAACTATATTTTTATTCCATCACATCTTATGTGCTTTACTTGGAGCGTCTATGTGCTTTTATTTTCGTTTTTTTATTTTCATTCTCTGAATAAATTCATCCTTGTGTGGGAGAGAGACACGCTCCGCTGTTGCATATGAACACATGTGTTCTTAGCTTTATTCTTAATGTTCATGGCGAAGGTTGAAACTGCTTCGTTAATTGTTATATGGTTGGAAAGAGAAAATGCTGCATGTGGTAATTGGTATAATGTCTTGAATAATTTGATACTTGGCAATTGTTGTGCTCATATAGATCATGTTTAAGCTCTTGCATCATGTACTTTGCACCTATTAATGAAGAACTACATAGAGCTTGTTAAAATTTGGTTTGCATGATTAGTTTCTCTAGAGTCTAGATATTTTCTCGGTTAAGGTGTTTGAACAACAAGGAGACGATGTAAAGTCTTATAATGCTTGCAATATGTTCATATGTGAGTCTTGCTGCACTGTTTTATACTTGAGTTTGCTTCAAACAACCTTGCTAGCCTAGCCTCGTATTGAGAGGAATTCTTCTCGTGCATCCAAATCCTTGAGCCAAAAACTATGCCATTTGTGTCCACCATACCTACCTACTACATGGTATTTTTCTGACATTCCAAGTAAATACTTCATGTGCTACCTTTAAACAATTCAAAATTTTATTACTTCTTATTTTGTGTCAATGTTTTATAGCTCATGAGGAAGTATGTGGTGTTTTATCTTTCAATCTTGTTGGGCTGCTTTCACCAATGGACTAGTGGCTTCATCCACTTATCCAATAATTTTGCAAAAAGAGCTGGCGCGGGGTTCCCAGCCCCCAATTAATCAACCTTCATTAAAAATTCTCTTCACATGTTTTTCTCTGATTCATCAGTAAGCAACTTAATTTTGCAAATAGACACTCCTTCATGGTATGTGAATGTTGGACGGCACCCGAGGATTCGGTTAGCCATGGCTTGTGTAAGCAAAAGGTTGGGAGGAGTGTCAACCATAAATAAAACTAAAGTACATGTGTAAACAAAAGAGAAGAGGGATGATCTACCTTGCTGGTAGAGATAACGTCCTTCATGGGAGCCGCTCTTTGAAAGTCTGTTTGGCAAGGGGGTTAGAGTGCCCACTACCATTCGTTGACAACAACAAACACCTCTCAAAACTTTACTTTTATGCTCTCTATATGATTTCAAAACTTAAAAAGCTCTAGCACATGATTTAATCCCTGCTTCCCTCTGCGAAGGGCCATTCTTTTACTTTATTGTTGAGTCAGTTTACCTATTCCTTCTATCTTAGAAGCAAACACTTGTATCAACTGTGTGCATTGATTCTTACATGTTTACCTATTGCACTTGGTATATTACTTTGTGTTGACAATTATCCATGAGATAAATATGTTGAAGTTGAAAGCAACTGCTGAAACTTAAATCTTCCTTTGTGTTGCTTCAACGTTTTGTACTAAGAATTTATTGCTTTATGAGTAACTCTTATGCAAGTCTTATTGATGCTTGTCTTGAAAGTACTATTCATGAAAAGTCTTTGCTATATGGTTCATTTGTTTACTCATTGTCTTCACCATTGCTTCGAATCGCTGCATTCATCTCATATGCTTTACAATAGTATTGATCAAGATTATGATAGCATGTCACTTCAGAAATTATCCTTGTTATCGTTTACCTACTCGAGGGCGAGTAGGAACTAAGCTTGGGGATGCTTGATACGTCTCAAACGTATCTATAATTTCTTATGTTCCATGCTACTTTTATGATGATACTCACATGTTTTATACACACTTTATGTCATATTTACGCATTTTCCGAAACTAACCTATTGACGAGATGCCGAAGTGCCAGTTCCTATTTTCTGCTGTTTTTGGTTTCAGAAATCCTAGTAAGGAAATATTCTCGGAATTGGACGAAATCAACGCCCAGCATCTTATAATTCCACGAAGCTTCCAGAACACCCGAGAGGGACCGGAGGAGAGCCACAGGCCCACCACACAAGGTGGCGGCGCGGCCCAAGGGGGGGCGCCCCCTACTGTGTGGCTGCCCCGTAGCCCCTCCGACTCTGACTCTTCGCCTATTTAGGCCTCCCTGACCTAAAACATCGACACGAAAAAAGCCACGGTACGAGAAACCTTCCAGAGCCGCCGCCATTGCGAAGCCAAGATCTGGGGGACAGGAGTCTCTGTTTCGGCACCCTGCCGGGACGGGGAATTGCCCCCGGAGTCATCTCCACCGCCATCTTCACCGCCATCGCTGTCTCCATGATGAGGAGGGAGTAATTCACCCCCGAGACTGAGGGCTCTGCTGTAGCTATGTGGTTCATCTCTCTCTTTGTGATCTAGTTGAATATCATCTATGTGCTACTCTAGTGATGTTATTAAAGTAGTCTATTCCTCCTCCATGATGTAATGGTGACAGTGTGTGTGGTGACCCGGCATACCACTGCATGGTGTAGTATGCAAGTCTGATATAACACCAATGAAACACCGTTCCACTTGTATTATATCGCTCAGAGTGGTACAATAGAAACATATGCGGGTCCAAGGCATGTCTATAGAATTACAACACAGACTCTTTACAAAAGATCCACTCAGCCTCCTACTTTACAATGAGGTAAAACTGCAAATAAACTCCAGAGGAACGACTCGTGATCTAATCTTATCACGGACTCTAATTATAGAGTATTTGACTAGCTAAAGAGGCTATGACTAGATTCTAGCTAAATAGGAGCTAGGTTTAGGAAGCTAGTTCCCCTTCTACTACTTAATCTAGGTTTTCTCCATGGTAGTTGTGGTGTTTGACTCTTTCGGCAGGTTCCTGTCCCCTTTAAGTATTTGTAGACTCCTCGGTCTTCGAGTTGCACGGTAGATCCTCCTTCGATGCCTCCATATCTAAGCGAGGATTTAAGAGTGGGATGAGTACGAGCGTACTCAACAAGTTCATTATAGGAAAGAGGTGTTTAATGCACTAGCTACAGCATTAGACCGGAAAGTCTAATACCAATGCAGGTTTTCATAACCATTTCTTCAAAAGGTTGCTTTTATTTAGAAGAACTATGTCCGTCAGCCTTCACCGGTTTACTAGAACTTCATGGAGTTCCTTTCCGCAGCTGTTCGCTAGCTCCAAAATCCGGAACAGGGAGTGACAGGTCACGATTCATTACACTCTGCAGAGGTGTGTTGCTTTACCCATAAGAGATATTAACCTTGGTGCCAACCGAGTCTATAGTTCTCGTCCACACTTCCTTTGGTGTGAGGCCCGGTATAAGGTCATAGCCAATCATATTCCTCTGCTACCTCATACACCCAACCGTTGATGCAAACTCCGACCCTGGGTCCTCGCCGGTGCTCTTATACCAATTAAGGACGGCCCCTGACCACGACAACAGTTCAGGTATCTACCATGAACTCCTTCGCCGGGAGATGCAACCCATCATAGACCGCAATAACCGTGGGGACTTAAGGCTTCCCTAGCCCACCGCTTGCTCCTCGGGCGACAAGTGTCTACGGTCTCTACCGTGGGGACTTAAGGCTTCCCCAGCCCACCGCTTGCCCCCTTGGAATACAAGTGTCTACGGTAAAGCGCGTCCGTTGATGTACAAGAGGTGGAAATACAATTGACTATTCCGTCCCACTCCACATCTTATGGTTAACACGGATATTACGGCACAAGAATCACTGGACGACATTTGTTGTTTAATCCTAGATGGATATAAACCCTTGCAATGGAACCTCCACCATATCAACACAATCCATGGTTCCATTGCCCACCACATAGTCATATTCATAGTTATGAAAATAATGGTTTTTCTTTTTATGCAATAGTGATAAACATAGTACTTTGCAAGTAATTTGGTAAAAATACTCAAATGACATGAGCAAGTGATGAACTTGCCTTTCTTGGCCTGCAAGATTATGCAGTCAAGGTCTTCGATACGCAATAACTCCAAATTCTGAAATAGCATCATCGTCCGGTAAGGACGATGTTTAAAAGATTGGCAAGGATGCAATAATGCATAAGTATGACATGCAATCGTTCTAAGCGTGTTCTAACCCCGATGATTTAGGATTAGTGAGTGGTAATGATTAGTTCAGGGTGTGTTGCACTTTTAGAGAGATTCACAAACAAGGTTCTTATTCAGGGTTGTGTTGTTTTAGAATCATAAGCAAGTGGTAAAATGCATAGTAACAATCATACACACCAAGGGATAGTAGTTGTATAATAAGTAAAGAGCAGTTGTCAATTTTAAGTCCTATAGTGCATGGTTGATGATTACTTATTATATAATTCAAAAGAATAACTTTTGAAGAACATGTTCTTTAATAAAGAACAAGTATGATAATTAGGTTTGTGGGGTTCTATGGTTTTCTATGGTTCCAATTATTTTCTGAAGTAAGGATTAGATGGATCCCAACAATGTTGGAATTCATTAATAGCTAGAGATCATATGGTTTTAGTGAAGCATATTTTAAGCAAATCATTATACATAGGTACTATCAAGGTTGGTATACCTTGCTGATGATAGCTGGCTAGGGTTTATAGATCTTATTGAACAGGGTTGATGGGTACTCTTTGTTATCTTCAAAAGAATAACTTTTGAAGAACATGCTTCTTAAATAATAAGAAATATAACAATTAAGGTTGAGGTTGCCTAGGGTTTGTTATTGGATTCACTAAGTAAAGAATGGTGGGTTCCTAAATAGGATGGTTCATAAGTATCTAATACTTAGTAGGGTGTAGTGGAGTATGGAATCTGATGTACAATATTGGCATAGTTGCTATTAGGGTTCATCACAATGGTGTGATGCTAAGCATGATTAATTAAGGTTGATATCTCTAAGGATGGGAACTAGGGTTTAAACTTGGTTGACCCTACTTGATCATCTAGGTCTGATGGTAGGCATACATGGAATACTAAATTATCAGTGATAGGGCTTCTACATTGTATGTGAACTAGATTGGATACTCAATTGTTAATTGTGATTTTATAAGTCCAAAGAAAATAACATGATCACATGTTTTTCTAACCAGGGTTTTAGGTTTGAAGTAATTTAGGGTTCACATGAAATAGTGGAACTAGGGTTCCTAAATGGAATTAGGGTTTTAGGTTTCACATGAAATTATGAACTACTATTTTATGTATAATGGAATTAGGGTTTCCCAATCTACCATATAGTTCTTAAGGTAATAACTTCATTAAAAAGTTGAAGTTGTTAATAACTTTGAAATAAAATCAATAATGGATTTAACATTATATTTTTTTATAAGACTTAAAAAATATGATAAATACTATTAGGGTTTAGTGTTTTTTTTTTATATAATTAATAGTCGAAGTAAGGATCAATTAGGGTTTTCATATGATTAAACATAATTATCAAGAAATAATTTTTGTTTCATATGGCCTTTTAATGCAAAGTAATATTTAACATTTATTTATGTGAAGAATAGAAACAAGAGGATTACATGGTTAGTGTAGAGGTTTTAATAGTTTAAGATAAAATTCTGTATTATTTTATTTTAGACTTTAAATGGTTTGTTGTTATTTATTATGTTTAAGAATTTTCTTTTGTCAATAATATTTCTAAATGGATTTTGATTATATCTTTCTTTGATTAAATATATTTCTTAAAAGAAATAAGCCAAAGAAAGAAAAGAAAAAAAAACTAGTTGGGCTGAGCCCAACGGATCCAAATGGATCAACCGACCGAGTAAAATTCCCTGGGTCGATTAGTCCGAACCGACCACCCCTCTCTCTCTCTCGTCGTCGTCTCCTCCTCACATCTTTCACGCACACGAACGCTCCCATGGCCCCCCTGCCGCCTCGCTGATTTTCCCCGGCCATCACCGGCACCTCCCGGCGTCGGAGAGATGGGGCTTTGCTCCGCCTCGACTTACTCTACCTCTTCCCCATCCCGATTTGAGTATGGTCGCCTCTTGTGCGCGCGCCCAACCTCGGAACCCTAACGGTTGCCGACGAGTCTGGTCGTCGCTGGCTTCGGCAGGCACCATCGCCCGCCGTCTCGGCGGGCCGGCGCTGCCACGGACTTCTCCATTGGCCCCCTCAGCCACAACTTCGTCCTGCCCCCGCACACGCATCCCGCGGCAACCCTAGCCGTGGCTAGGTCGCTGATGGGCTCCGGTTGCTGTCCCCGGCTGCTTCTCGACGTCGAGCACGACTTCCTCGTCATCCTCCAAGATTTCTACTTGGCGCTGGCAGGAAGGTAGCAGTAGCTGCAACCCTAGCGCCCCGCCTGGCTCGCTACGGCCTGCTCCCGATGGTTGAGGTTGTATTACCTCCGCTGCAAGTGATGCGGCGATAGTGGTGGTGGAGCTGCTGCTGCGACGACTACATCTCCTTCAGCGTCGGCGGGACGGTGCTGCGACGCAACCCCGGCGTCTTATGTCTCGCCTATCTCCTCTACAAGGTACTGTGAGCTCTCCACTCCTCTGCCTATTGTCACATGCTACACTATCTGCTTGATGGATAGGTGCCCCAAAATGTTATAGTGGAGTTAAATTGTATGGGCCAGCTTTCCTGGTGGCTTATGCTATTGCTATTTTGATTTGTTACTGTGCCTTGGGCTAGGCAAACTAATTCACATAGAACTGGTAAGTGCTAATTGGTAATGCCCCCATTGGGGATGATTATGCACTCTTGGCATGTGTAGCCTGTTGTTTGATTCATACTAGGCATGAGCGGCTTGACATGATAATTTGATGCCCTGATTCACTTCTGGTTGAATTTAAACAGCAAGATAAATGTATGGTACTTACTGATTGCTTGTGTTGGTGGTGCATTGAGATGTGTTCAATGGACTGCTGCTTATATATGGATGCTTTTTTTGTGGGCTTACTTGTACTTAAAAGGTGTTAATCTAGGGTACTGTAAAATGCATCTGTTTGGGTGAATTATTAATCTGGGCACTTCATGGCTTGTTTAAAATACCAATGAAGCTCTCATTTGACTGGTAGGTGCACTATGCTCCTTATGGTGCCTCAGTTTGGATGATTTATTCATCCAGGCATAACTATCTTGGTACAATAATTTGCTGCTGCATTTACGGTTTAAATTTAAGCAACAAGTTAGAGGTATTTTGGCTTGATGATTTACTTGATGATTTGTTTGTGAGCTTGTATAAATATTTATGATAGCTTTGCTGCAAATTCGAGATGATCCAATGATCATCTGAAATTTATTATGTGTTGTGCAGAGTTGATTGTCTAGCATTTACATGACGGTTTAACTACTGCTGCTACTTGGGTTACTTGGTTGGCCTGGGAATAACTTCTGGACCCCAAATAGAATTCTGTCACTTATTGATTAATACTTGCTGCTTATGGTGATGACTAATTTATGTGCACAAATGATGTGGGACAGTAGATGTGTTAGAATACACAAACTGATGCCCTGCTAATGTCTTGAGTATGATCTAGTTGCTCATTAGCAACTAAGAAATGATTTTTGGCGTTGTTGGATTTTACTTGTGGATCTTGGTGTCCCCTTTTTCTAATTATAAACGGATAAGAACAGATATGTGCTTGATTATGTGGCCCTGCCTGTGATGCAAAGGCTGAGGCATGATTTATGATATGAACAGATACTACTGGTTGTTGTTTCTCTAAACCTCGGTGATGAACATGCATAGCACCTCTATGCAAGAGTCGAGAGGAAAATCCATCTCTCCATCCTCCTAGAAGAAAATCTAGTTGAAGGGTAGATGGGTTTGGCTGCTTTTATATTTATTCCCTTTTTATCTCCCCCTTTTGGTGACTATGCAAAGGCTAAAGGCAGATACTCCTAGCTTATATTTCTGGTGAGATCCTACCTGCTGCTCTCTGTAGCTTGGTGGCTGGTTCTTGTTGGTTCTGAGCTAAACTGCATCTGGTGGCATGCCTCCTCCTCCTGATCTTGATACTTGCTTTGATTTGGGACTGATGATTCTGTGGTGGTACTGTAAGAACTGCTGATGAGCTGACAATGATGTTCTTGGATGAACTGGGGAATAGTCGATGGATTGATCTCGTGCTAAGCCAAGCAGCTGTGTGCTGCAAGGAAATCCTCTTTTATATGGTCTCCTGGATGTGTGCTTGCCGACAGCTATGTGCATGCATGTGTCTTGTAAGCTGCCTGCCTGTAGGGTGCAAGTTTCAACCTGGTACATCACCCCTTGTGGATGTGCTCGGGCTGGGAAAAGATCTTCTCATTCTTTCCATTTCTCTTTATTATTTTTAACATAGCCACTTGGCTTTACTTCTTTTATGTTTTCTTTGTTTGTTTTGCAGGTACAAGACAAAAGAAGAATAGAAGATATTTAGATAGGATTAGCTTAGTTTTCCTTTCTGTATTTTATTCTTGTAATATTTGTAAGTTGTATTAATATTGGATATTGTAATGACTTTGTAAATATGTATTCAATTAATAAAATGTAATTTCCCTATTCTTAATTCAACATTGTTTGAATTATAATTGGAAAGTTATAATCTGAATTCAAATTTTGAATTCAAATACTTATTTGAATTTCTTTTATATTTTATTGTATATGATTGTTTGGAACCCAAATTCCAATTATTGTTTGCATAGTTGTCATTTATATTTCAGTCAAGTTTCACTTGCCTTTCTCACAACTTCTGAAATCAACAAAGGTTATGTCAATGTTTATCGCACTCGTGTCGCTGACCTTAGTCAATTCCCATCAACACAAGCGAAACCTTGATCTCTTTGTGTTTTATATAAAAGCGCGAAAATCCCCCGGATTTTCTATGCATGAATGCAATGCACACATCTGTTTCCTCTCTTTTTGTAACCCCCAATCCTGGGATATTACAGTGTGTGCATGTTATC
>NC_061513.1:142523567-142584556 GCF_022539505.1 Lolium rigidum | reverse complement strand
TGCAGGAGGATTGAGGAGGGGAACCAGCGGCAGGGGCTTGCATCGGTCCTTCGGTCAGTTCGGTGGACCGAGGGTACTGACCGAAATCACCGAAGTTAATTCGGTTTTTCAGAATAGCAAACCGAGCTATGTACGGAAGGTTTCGGTTTCGGTAGTTTCGGCTTCGGTCCAGGTTAAATCGGGTTGTATTTCGGTTTTCGGGTTTTATGCCCACCCCTGCTCATCGACAACATCCGGTGCTCTTCCAATACCTTCTTCCTCCCCACTCTCTCAGGCATAGGTGCAGGGCACAGATAACGACGGATGGTGTTGCTACCGGCACCGCTGCACTGCCACAACTGCATTCCGTGGCGTCGTCATCGTGGGTTCGGACATGGTTACCATAAAGTACATGTTAGGAACCTCTATCTAAACATTGGTTTATCAGTGGAAATGCTGGTGCTGGTTTCAATAGCAATAGCCACTTTGGGGACGACTAAACTTTCGGGACTGCGCTTCTAAGAAATTAGGCACGAATATATCTTAAGCGGTGACCTCCTGAAAAGTTATCACCTATCCATATCAAACCTATATTAGTAAAATCCTACAAATAACAAGTAGAAAACGACACGGACGTCTGGCAGATCGTGCAGACCTTGGCGTCTCGGACTGTGCACACCAGCAATGCACCACAACAGCTCATCACCAATACACCAACTCTCGGGTACCACTAAAAATACTACAGAGCTGTACCTAGAAAAATATCCATGTAGATCAAACTAACAAGAAAACACCCGTGTTGATCCAAAAGAAAACTCTAAACTCTAAGAAAAAATGAAGCTGTTCACGTTTAATATAGTACTTATTCTTGTGCTTCAGTGTCATCCTTTCCTGAAAGCAGTTGTGAGATAGATTAGCAAAGTTATTGTGGAGATATACAAGAGAATTCTCAAAATAAATTAAATTACCTCTGCACGTTTAAATTATGGTTTCATAGAAGACTCTTCTGCTGCTTCAGGATCTGTCTCCCGATCTGCTGAGGATGCTTTCCGTTTGTCCTTCTTCAACAACCGATGATATGTCCTAGACTAAATCTTCTTCACACGTTTTGCTTTCATCTCATGGCGAAACAGAAAGCTGCGCATTTAGCAAGACGGTCTTGACTCTCTCTTACCTCTTGCACATCCATTTACACAAATACATAAACTTATTTAGCATAGAGACCTCTGAACCCAGAAGCTTGAAACTTGCATATTATCACTAAATATGTCCATTCGGGAAAACAATAAGCTCTAACACTCAAACAGTATCTACCTAAACTGGTGAAGTTATATAAGGCCACATACCTTGTTAAGTTCCAAGATTTTGGCACCATCGTTCTTGTGTGCTTCCATAATTTCTGTGCTGCATAGAACCTCAGCTATCTGTTTCTCAAAGGTTGACCTTGGTTCAAATTTGCTAACAATTGCCCCAACAGTACATTGTACGTCCAAATCATTTTCAAAGTAGATTCTGGTAGCTTGCCGGTTGCTCTTCACTAACCCCTCCTACTTGCTGATATCATGCAACGTCGCAGCACGATCCAGCATGTCCCTCTTCACTTTTTTGCATTGGTGCCTGCACGACCATTGGCCCATTCTCTCAACAAGAGCGAGAGACAACCAATTTCGTTGACATATTTTTTTTCGATAAAGAAAATATATTATTAATATTAAAAGATATCAATTACGTCCAGCCTCTGTAATAACGCAATGCTCTAATGGCATTACGGAAGCACACAGCTAAAAAAAGAGATAAAGAAAAGTAAGAAATAAAAGTCCCGCTACAATACCCCAGCGTTAGCAACAGCAATACATCCACCACCAAGACAACACCTGAAATTCAGACTCTCCAAAAGCGACGCCTCCAAGAAGAGAACAGTGCACCAACGCCGTCGTCGACTGATCAAAGATTTTAGGTTTTCACTCTGAAGATAGTTGATGTCTACGCACGCTTCTATTCCTGTAGACGGTGTTGGGCCTCCAAGAGCAGAGGTTTGTAGAACAGCAGCAAGTTTCCCTTAAGTGAATCACCCAAGGTTTATCGAACTCAGGGAGGTAGAGGACAAAGATATCCCTCTCAAGCAACCCTGCAATCACGATATGATACGTCCCAAACGTATCTATAATTTCTTATGTTCCATGCTACTTTTATGATGATACACACATATTTTATACACACTTTATGTCATTATTATGCATTTTCCGGAACTAACCTATTGACAAGATGCCGAAGTGTCAGTTCCTGTTTTCTGCTGTTTTTGGTTTCAGAAATCCTAGTAAGGAAATATTCTCGGAATTGGACGAAATCAACGCCCAGTATCTTATAATTCCACGAAGCTTCCAGAACACCGGAGGGGGGCCAGAGGAGCGGCCCAGGGCCACCACACATGGTGGCGACGCGGCCCAAGGGGGGGGGTGCGCGCCCCCCTGGTGTGTGGACCCCCAGAGCCCTTCCGACTCCGACTCTTCGCCTATAAGATGCCTCGTGACCTAAATCTTCGACACGGAAAAGGCCACGATACGAGAAAAGTTCCAGAGCCGCCGCCATCGCGAAGCCAAGATTCGGGGGACAGAAGTCTCTGTTCCGGCACCCTGCCGGGACGGGGAAGTGCCCCCGGAAGGCATCTCCACCGCCATCTTCATCGCCATCGTTGTCTCCCATGATGAGGAGGGAGTAGTTCTCCCCTGAGGCTAAGGGCTGTACCGTAGCTATGTGGTTCATCTCTCTCTCCCACGTGATCTTTATATGATCATGAGCTTTGTGATCTAGTTGAATATCATCTATGTGTTACTCTTGTGATGTTATTAAAGTAGTCTATTCCTCCTCCATGATGTAATGTTGATAGTGTGTGCATCATGAAGTACTTGGTATAGGTTATGATTGTGATCTCTTGTAGATTATGAAGTTAACTATTACTATGATAGTATTGATGCGATATATTCCCCCTTTCATAGCTATTGTTGACAGTGTGTATGCTATGTTAGTACTCGGTCTAAATTGCAATGGTCTATCATGCACTCTAAGGTTATTTAAATATGAACATCGAATGTTGTGGAGCTTGTAACTCCGGCATTGAGGTGTTCTTGTAGCCCTACACAATTAATGGTGTTTGTCATCCAACAAGAGAGTGTAGAGAAAGTAGTATTTGTTTATTCAGTTATGTGATCAATGTTGAGAGTGTCCACTAGTGAAAGTATGATCCCTAGGCCTTGTTTCCAAGCATCGAATCACCGTTTGTTTACTGTTTTACTGCATCTTTACTTCCTGCAATATTACCACCATCTA
Organism: Lolium rigidum; assembly: GCF_022539505.1. Lineage (NCBI taxonomy): Eukaryota > Viridiplantae > Streptophyta > Magnoliopsida > Poales > Poaceae > Lolium > Lolium rigidum. Next base: position 142,581,250 of record NC_061513.1, on the reverse strand, counting down.
TACCACCTGTATTTCACTATCTCTTTGCCGAACTAGTGCGCCTATACATCTGACAAGTGTATTAGGTGTGTTGGGGACACAAGAGACTTCTTGTATCGTGATTGCAGGGTTGTTTGAGAGGGATATCTTTGACCTCTTCCTCCCTGAGTTCGATAAACCTTGGGTGATTCACTTAAGGGAAACTTGCTGCTGTTCTACAAACCTCTGCTCTTGGAGGCCCAACACCGTCTACAGGAATAGAAGCGTGCGTAGACATCAAGCTATTTTCTGGCGCCGTTGCCGGGGAGGTAAGGTAAAAGGTATTCACATCCTCCGACTACTAAGCTATTTCCTAGCACTGTTGCCGGTGTGTGAGTGCTCGAAGCTATTTCCTTTAGATCCTGCAATTGCATCTTTTTGTTTCTTGTTTACACTAGTTAGGCATAATGGAAAACAACAAAAATATGAGAGATCTTTATGAACTTTATCTTGAATTAGGACATGATGTGTTTGAAGAGAGAATTAAAAAACCCATGGAACTTTATATGCATGCTAATGGGAATGTTATTAGTATGAATGCTTTGAACACCATTGTTGCTAATGCTATGGAAGAATTTAAACTTGGGGAAGCTGTTTTTGATGAGCATGATATTTTTAGTCCCCCAAGCATTGAGGAGAAAATTTTCTTTGATGATACTTTGCCTCCTATTTATGATGATTATAATGATAGTGGTCTTCTGGTGCCGCCTACTATGGAGGATAAATTTAATTATGATTACAATATGCCTCCTATATTTGATGATAGCTACTTTGTTGAATTTGCTCCCACTACAATTAATAAGAATGACTATGCTTATGTTGGGAGTAGTAATAATTTTATGTATGAGACTCATGATAAGAATGTTTCATTTGATAGTTATATTGTTGAGTTTGTTCATGATGCTACTGAAAATCATTATGAGAGAGGAAAATATGGTTGTAGAAGTTTTCATGTTACTAAAACACCTCTCTATATGCTGAAAATCTTGAAGTTGCGCTTGTCTAGTTTTCCTATGCTTGTTGCATTATGCCTACATGACTTGTTTATTTACAAGATTCCTTTTCATAGGAAGTGGGTTAGGCTTAAATTTATTTTGAATTTTCTTCTTTACGCTCTCTTTTGCTTCAACTCTTATTTCTTGGAAGTGCATCATTAAAACTGCTGAGCCCATCTTAATGGCTATAAAGAAAGCACTTCTTGGGAGATAACCCATGTTTTTATTTTGCTACTGTTTTGTTGTGTCTTGGAAGTTGTTACTACTATAGCAACCTCTCCTTATCTTTATTTTATTGCATTGTTGTGCCAAGTAAAGCCTTTGATAGTAAGGTTGATACTAGATTTGGATTTCTGCGCAGAAACAGATTTCTTGCTGTCATGAATTTGAGTAAGATTCTCTGTAGGTAACTCAGAAAAATCTGCCAATTTACGTGAGTGATCCTCAGATATGTACGCAATTTTCATTCAATTTGAGCATTTTCATCTGAGCAAGTCTGGTGCCTCTAAAAAAATTGTCTTTACGGACTGTTCTGTTTTGACAGATTCTGCCTTTTATTTCGCATTGCCTGTTTTGCTATGTTTGATGGATTTCTTTGTTCCATTAACTTTCAGTAGCTTTGGGCAATGTCCAGAAGTGTTAAGAATGATTGTGTTACCTCTGAACATGTGAATTTTGATTATGCACTAACCCTCTAATGAGTTTGTTTTGAGTTTGGTGTGGAGGAAGTTTTCAAGGATCAAGAGAGGGGGATGATACAATATAATCAAGAAGAGTGATAAGTCTAAGCTTGGGGATGCCCCCTTGGTTCATCCCTGCATATTTCAAGAAGACTCAAGCATCTAAGCTTGGGGATGCCCAAGGCATCCCCTTCTTCATCGACAACTTATCAGGTCACCTCTAGTGAAACTATATTTTTATTCCGTCACATCTTATGTACTTTACTTGGAGCGTCTATGTGCTTTTATTTTCGTTTTGTTATTTTCATTCTCCGAATAAATACATCCTTGTGTGGGAGAGAGACACGCTCCGCTGTTGCATATGAACACATGTGTTCTTAGCTTTACTTTTAATGTTCATGGCGAAGGTTGAAACTGCTTCGTTCATTGTTATATGGTTAGAAACAGAAAATGCTGCATGTGGTAAATGGTATAATGTCTTGAATAATTTGATACTTGGCATTTGTTGTGCTCATATAGATCATGTTTAAGCTCTTGCATCATGTACTTTGCACCCATTAATGAAGAACTACATAGAGCTTGTTAAAATTTGGTTTGCATGATTAGTTTCTCTAGAGTCTAGATATTTTCTGGTTAAGGTGTTTGAACAACAAGGAGACGATGTAAAGTCTTATAATACTTACAATATGTTCATATGTAAGCTTTGCTGTACCATTTTATACTTGAGTTTGCTTCAAACAACCTTGCTAGCCTAGCCTTCTTTGAGAGGGATTACTTCTCGTGCATCCAAATCCTTGAGCCAAAAACTATGCCATTTGTGTCCACCATACCTACCTACTACATGGTATTTTTCTGCCATTCCAAAGTACATTACTTGAGTGCTACCTTTAAAATTCTATTTTTTGTCTTTGCAATATATAGCTCATGGGAAAAATAGCCTTAAAAACTATTGTGGTGAAGAATATGTAGCTATGTATCTTATTTCTTAATAAGTTGCTTGTTGAGCGGTAACCATGTTTCTGGGGACGTCCTCAACTTTTACACCTTTGTTGGATATCATGTGAGTTGCTATGCATGTTCGTCTTGTCTGAAGTAAGGGCGATTTTCATGATCAATGGTTTGAGTATGCATATTATTAGAGAAGAACATTGGGCCGCTAACTAAAGCCATGAATCATGGTGGAAGTTTCAGTTTTGGACATCAATCCTCAATCTCTTATGAGAATATTATCCGTTGTTGAATGCTTATGCATTAAAGAGGAGTCCATTATCTGTTGTTTATGTTGTCCCGGTATGGATGTCTAAGTTGAGAATAATCAAAAGCGAGAAATCCAATGCGAGCTTTCTCCTTAGACCTTTGTACAGGCGGCATAGAGCACTACTAGAAAACAGGCAATCAGTGGCGCACCACTTTTTGCCATCAGTGGCGCACTAGTGGTGCGCCACTACTATCACGCCACTGCTAATTGTTAGCAGTGGCGCACCACTAGTGCGCCATTAGTATGGTTCATAGTAGTGGCGCACCACCTAGTGCGCCACAAGTAAAGTTAGAGGTGCGCCACTGGGGTCCTAAGACGTGCGCCACTAGGATCCTAAGACCATCCACTATGTGTGTAAAAAGCGATTCATCTTGGCTTTGGAACCGGTTCTATACATAGCAGAGCATCGACTCATCCCGTCTGACAAGAAAAGCGACTCAAGTTCTTGGTTCGGTTCATTGCAATTAAACAATGGTATTTGTAACGATATGAGCATCCATGGCCAGAAAATGTCAGGTCCGTCCAAGCCAAAAGATTAGAAAGGGAGTAAAAGAACCTTACTTTATCTAAGCTGGACCCCATTGCTAGACTTTGGTGCGGTTCTACACATAGTGGGAATTGGAGATCGATTCAAACTCTGACAACTTTTCAGATTGAATCGGCACCACATAGTACATGGCCTAAGACGTGCGCCAACGATACGAGGTAAGGGTGCGCCAGTGGACTCATACACAGTGCGCCACTACTAGTTTGAGAAAAAAACAAAAAAAAAAAGTAACAGTTGCTCGTACAGCTCTGCTTCTCTGATCATGTCTTGTTTTTTACCGGGAGAAGTAAACAAAATACTCAACATTTATCTCTACTATTAAGAGCAAACTGGTGAATGCCTGGTGTCACATTTTTAGGATGGACAATAATACCCCCCACATCTTTAGCCTACCAAGATGATTTATCTCAACTAACAAAACAACTCCAGCCCGTGTCACGTTACACACCCATCCACGCTTAGCCACTTGATTGGGAAATAATTCCCTGGGGCTGGGCTGCACGGGGTCCCTTATGAGATTTCAACACATCAAACCAAACCGTCCGCATGCAGTTCCGTCTAGAGGAAGGAGGACCGGGCCTTCGTGCGCCTCTTGGGTGATGCGGCGACCGGCAGTCACGCCGCCAAGATCCGTCCGGAGGCCGGAGGTGCAGCGGCAATGGTGCTTCCAGGATCGGTTCTTCCCGATTCCCGCCTCCAAGATCCGCCCGTGTGTGCAGCGGCACCGGTCGTGTAATCGAGTTCGATTTGAACTCGTTCTGGTTCTATATGTACAGATGGAGAAAGAACAAGAAAGACGATCAGATCCAATCCGGGTTGTATTTTACTCTCCGATGAACCACCCCGTGGAAGGCCATGCTGGATGAGATGCCCTTGTCGGCGGCCTCCATCCTACACCGGCATGGTACACATTCCAGCGCTGGTTTATCCCCTCCCGGAGATGTACGGCCACCTCGCCCAGCTCGGTCGGGAAAATACACAGCCAGGAGAAGAAACTGAAGGAAAGTGATGGCCACGCCAGGGAGAATGTCCAAGCAATACAACTGCCGTTGAGGAGAAGCGACTTTGCACATGAAGCAGGCATGCCAGTCAGCGTCTCCAGGTTAAACATTACTCGTGGTTTAGTTCACTCTGAAGAAGCGTTTGAAGAAGGGTACAACCATAAATGTTATAGAGAGGTATACATTGTGCTGAAACACCGGTCGTTGTGCAGTTTGATTTGAAGAAACATACAATATGAAGAGATTACTCTGTTATCCGGAGGTTTATGTAAGTATAAATCACAAAAAAAAGGTTTATGTAAGTACAGAACTGCCGATCCTCCATAGCTAATTTAGCTGGGATTTAATGACATGGTTTACTGCTTGGGAGACAATCTGATCGGGCACATTGCAAATGCCATGCGTCTCTACAACACATGGATCTTGCCATGAGAAACATTACATTTGATCATGTCATAGCTGGGGCGGCTATACTTCACTAAACAAGCAGATACAGATTTACTAACGAATGGATTCTGCCGACTTAGCAGGGGGGTCTTTATCCGGACGAATCCAGGCTACGTCACCAACCATGATCGATTTTATTTGTGTACTTTTTAAGTGCTAAATTATTATTACGTTCGTTAGGATAGTTGTGTCATATTTTTTGATGTGTCCAGATTTACCCGGATTGATCGATTTCAGGGTAGAATTTGGCTGTGCCGACGTTTTACATCTAAAAGTTTATCCTAATCCCATTCCCAACACAACTTACTCGAATTTGAAAGGGCGGTGAAGGCCTATGCGTTGCTGGTATATGAGAGGATGGTTGTGCATCTCCGTGATCGCCGGTGTACAAGTGAACGATTTGCATCTCCCTGAAAGAATTTGTTTCCGTTCGCATCTCTAAAGAAAAAAGAACTCTTCGTAAGCTGATCCGTACTGCCACCGAATCCTTCATATGTTGTATCAGTATAAGTTCAGGATCCGTACTGTTTGTGAAAAAAACACACGATCATATTATATCCGGTACCACGCGCTCGCCCACCTCCTTGCCGAGCTCCATGGACTGGCGTCGTCGCTCATGCCCAACGGCGTGCCCTGTCGGCGGAGTATCCTTGCGCCACGACATGCTCCTCACACGCGTCCCCGCGGCTCACCTTTAACAGTGTTGTGACACCGACGTCTTCCCCGGCGCCGGCCACTATCGGCATGAGCACGAGCAACCAAAGGCAACTCTCCTTGTGGGCGTATAGCTCGCCGAAGTCCACCATAGTTGCATGCTCATTTGCGTCGACTTGGCTCTTGTATGTAGCGTCTTGATTTGACCGGACATGGACGCAACAAAAGGCAATTGTCATTGTTGCCGTACAACTCATCTCGTCCACCGTAGTTGTATGGCCGTTGGGGTCGACCAAGTCCTTGTATGTAGCGTCTTGAGTTTACGGACTGGACGCGGTCGCCACGACAGACACAATCGACGGAGATGCATGCCTCCTATGCGGTGACTAAGAGGAGCCCTGCACTACGCCAATGAGTCATGCATGATGATCTCGCTCGCGATGAAGGAGAATGTGACGACGGTGCCCTCCGCGATGGTGTGCACCTGTGCATCGCCGACGTCGGGTTATGGTCAACGGCGAACCGAACGTGGCTGGCGCTAACCGAGGAAGATGGCACAAGCACGTTGTAGTCGGTGGCTGCCATTGCCCTTGGGCACAACGTGTAGATATCCTGCCATTGAAGATGAGGATGTCGGTGGTTATAGTGTTCTTGTCCTTGGTCCCACCGCCGGAGAAGAGGGATTAGGGCGTCCGGGCCAGGGTGCACTCGACAACGCGTGGACAGCCACGCGCGAGCCGGGTGAGCCGACACGCGATGGAGGAGAATGACACGAGAGTGTGAGGCGGTTGTCATCGGGTCCCACCTTGTCGCGATGAACACCATGGCCTTCTTTAGGAGCGCCAGCTTGGTGCCGACCATGTTCCCGCTGAGGCCGAGCACCATCACAACATCGAGCGGCGTACACGGATGTGCTGAACATAGGAGGTTGCCGCTGGTGTACAGATGACCGTTTGAATGTTGCAGATCATCTCCTTCCCGACGGCTGCATCGGCGCCATAGATGCAAAATTTACGGCCTTACAGTTTGTACATTCACCTGGTACATTTGTACGTGTATTAATGCCTTATTTCCGTGTAAATGGTATGAAAAAGTAGATTAACAAGAAAACTTTAAGATTCCTATTAAATGGCTAGGTGTGAAAATCTGGGAAGGGGCATTAGATGGTAGGTTGTGCGGTTGATTTTTGGGTGCCAAGCCGAATGAAATCTATAATATCTTACAACGTCATCATCTAACCACGTGTGGTTCTGCCGGTGAAGACAATCATCGCGTTGAGTTGAACTCGTGGCTACGGTGGACTGGCCATGACGGTTTGGCGGTGGTGCCCGATGCTACGGTAGCGGGAGTCACGACGGAGGAAGTAGATAGCGAGGCTCTAAGGAGGGTTTTCTCCCAGGGACAGATACATGCTCGGCGAGGAAGTGGAGAAGGGAGACCAGTATCGGTGGGTAAAGGGGAAGATGCGTTGGTTCATACCATATTTTTGGGATGGAGTGGTTTGGGGGCCGGGGAGGGGGGGAGGGAGGCGAGGCGGCTCGTTCAATCTAGCGGAAGGATTCCTCGTCGATGCAAGCGTGGGGGCTCGTTTCACGGCGATTGGACTTGGGCAGGGAGACCGCGGCCACCCCCATCTCTCCCCTCTTCACCACCACGCACACCTCAATCTATCTTGCTAGCCACCTCCACATCCCAGTCCCTCCGCCCCTCACAATGATGACCTTCAAGACGACGCTCTGCCTCACAACGCCCTAGGAGCAGCAGCATAAGGGTCTTCACCGCCGCGTCATCCACCGCTTCCCAAGTGAGGTGCCCATCCCCCTCTCCCCTCGGGCTCTAATGTGATGTTAGTTTACGTGGAATGAAATTGGATGTATCAGCTTGCTCCGCTCGCCATGGTGCAATTATGGAGGTTCTAGCGCATTTCTTAAAGCACAAAGTGCCGACTGTTGGGCCGTTGCGACATGAACACCTTCTTCCCGCTACTTCCTCCCCGTCCCTTCCCTAAGGTACAAAAGCTGGATGAGGAATTCAAGTATTTGGGTAAAGCTCCCTGTAAACTCTCGCATTTGCTTGATATATATAGTTGTTCGCATGATTGAATAGGGATCATGGAACTGGCTGCAATTGGAAAAAGTAGTAGGTGACATTAGTTTTATTCTTGCGAAGATTAGATTCAAGAATAATTGGTTTGGAAATTACCAATCTGAGAAAATCAGTTCGTAGCTGCAACGAGATTTCATTATATTATACATGGTTATGCATAGGAAGTCTACTATTATGTATATGCATGTTATGTATAGCTAGACAAGGTTTTGTTTTTATTTTCGGGTTATTCTATTTTCTACTGACTTGTTATCGTAACAAAGAGTGATGAAAGATAAATGAGGAGGCAAAACAAAATACTATATGCTTGCTCGGCTTACACTATATGCTTGCTCGGCTTACACTATCGGAAATCCAAAAAAATTGGTCTGCTTGCACTATCACAATTAAATCCAAAGAAAATAAGTCAAATTATGAAGACCATGGCAACAGTAGAAATCACAAAAAAATAGGCATTACCGATCACAAATCCAAATTTCATTCCCTCTAGATTTTACAACTTTAATTTCATATATTTGATGATTAACTAATAATTATGGAATTTCTGATATTGCATTAATTTTGCTTGTTACAATTGACTCTTTTAGTTTCATACATATGGTTTTTTCCGACTAATTCGATAAATATTCTGAGCCGTGGCGGAGCACGGACATTCAACTAGTATTACATAATAACTAAAGATACACCCAATCTGTAACTTTACAGCTAAAACCTGAAAAGAAAAACAAAAAAGCAATCGGCTCCCTGCTCTACAGGGATGGTGCACGCCGGCTTCCTACATGTGCATGTCGCCGGTGGAGGGAGGCGTCGACGGCCGCCGGTGGAGCCGGACCACGCGCATGTCGCCGGCGGAGGGAGGCGTCGACGGTCGCCGGTGCAGCCGGAGCAAGCGCATGTCAACGACGGAGGAAGGCGTCGACGGCTGCCGGTGGAGCCGGAGCACGCCCATGTCGCCGGCGGAGGGACGCGTCGACGGTCGCCGGTGGAGCCGGACCACGCGCATGTCGCCGGCGCAGGGAGGCGTCGACGGTCGCCGGTGCAGCCGGAGCAAGCGCATGTCGACGACGGAGGAAGGCGTCGACGGCTGCCGGTGGAGCCGGAGCACGCCCATGTCGCCGGCGGAGGGACGAGTCAACGGCCGCCAGACGCGTACACATGGGCACACTCACGGACGCATACCCAGCCGCAGCAAGGACACGATGGCGCGGAGCTCCGCGACGCCACTCACCTCGCTCTCCATCGACCTCCCTATCGTGGACGAGGAAGACGCCGTCTCCCACGTCGTCGACCGGCGGATGAATCTCCTCCGTGAGAGCCTGGATCTCGAGGTCAAAGGCGCGGGACGGCGGTTCGGGGCGGCGGATGTGGAGGACTGGAGCGAGATGGACTGGAGGATTGGAGCGAGATGGACTGCGACGCGTGCGTGTGGCTGTGTTTCCTCTGTGTTTTTTGTTTTGTGGAGACGCGGATCGAGAATTCGTCCGGCGGGTAAAAAAATTGGTGTTTGCTCAAGCCTTTGATACCAAGCGCGGGTACAGCGATTTGATTGGTCCAATATTACTTTAATGGGTCCAGCAAGGCAGCAAGTCCCTGGCCACGTGCACCTGTACTTTTAATTGCTGGCCTTCTGCGTTTGGCTGAGAACGTGGAGTCGCAGAGAAAAAAAACGAAGAAAATCCCTCCACCAGTGGATGAGAACGTGGGTTAGCTAGCTTTAGTTGGGAAGATAGCACTGTGGTTAAATTATTGGACTGAGACTAACGACGTTAGTGGCGCACCACCTACAAGTGCACTATTCATACCACACTCCCGACATAGCAATGACGCACGGATGCAATGGTGCGCTATTGGTATTTTTCTTAGTAGTGGAGCACCTGAAAGTGGTGCGCCACTGATAAGTTTGGGGAGGGGTGGGCTCTGGTCGACCTTTAGTAGTGGCGCACCTCAAAAGCAGTGCGCCACTGCTATATTTCTACCAGTGGAGCACCAGTTTGTGGTGCGCCACTGCTAATTAGTAGTGGCGCACCAAAATTGATATGCGCCACTAACACCATTCTTATGGCTAGGCCTTTTCCTAGTAGTGGAGGTACCCCTTTGTGACACTTGGTTGAAACATATGCTATGCAATGATAATCCATGTTAATCCAAGCTAATTAGGACAAGGTGCGAGCACTTTGGTATACTATGCATGAGGCTTGCAACTTATAGGATATCTTATACATAACACATATGATTTATTACTACCGTTGACAAAATTGTTTCTTGTTTTCAAAATGAAAAGCTCTAGCACAAAAATAGTAATCCATGCTTCCCTCCGCGAAGGGCCTATCTTCTACTTTATTGTTGAGTCAGTTTACCTACTTCTTTCTATCTTAGAAGCAAACACTTGTGTCAACTGTGTGCATTTATTCTTACATGTTTACCTATTGCACTTGTTATATTACTTTGTGTTGACAATTATCCATGAGATAAACATGTTGAAGTTGAAAGCAACTGCTGAAACTTATATTTTTCTTTGTGTTGCTTCAATGCCTTTACTAAGAATCTATTGCTTTATGAGTAACTCTTATGCAAGTCTTATTGATGCTTGTCTTGAAAGTACTATTCATGAAAAGTCTTGGCTATATGATTCAGTTGTTTACTCATTGTCTCTACCATTGCTTCGAATCGCTGCATTCATCTCATGTGCTTTACAATAGTATTGATCAAGATTATGATAGCATGTCACTTAAGAAATTATCTTTGTTATCGTTTACCTACTCGAGGGCGAGTAGGAACTAAGCTTGGGGATGCTTGATACGTCCCAAACGTATCTATAATTTCTTATGTTCCATGCTACTTTTATGATGATACACACATGTTTTATACACACTTTATGTCATTATTATGCATTTTCCGGAACTAACCTATTGACAAGATGCCGAAGTGCCGGTTCCTGTTTTTCGCTGTTTTTGGTTTCAGAAATCCTAGTAAGGAAATATTCTCGGAATTGGACGAAATCAACGCCCAGTATCTTATAATTCCACGAAGCTTCCAGAACACCGGAGGGGGGGCAGAGGAGAGGCCCAGGGCCACCACACATGGTGGCGGCGCGGCCCAAGGGGGGGGGGCGCGCCCCCCTGGTGTGTGGAACCCCCAGAGCCCTTCCGACTCCGACTCTTCGCCTATAAGATGCCTCGTGACCTAAATCTTCGACACGGAAAAAGCCACGATACGAGAAAAGTTCCAGAGCCGCCGCCATCGCGAAGCCAAGATTCGGGGGACAGAAGTCTCTGTTCCGGCACCCTGCCGGGACGGGGAAGTGCCCCCGGAAGGCATCTCCACCGCCATCTTCATCGCCATCGTTGTCTCCCATGATGAGGAGGGAGTAGTTCTCCCCTGAGGCTAAGGGCTGTACCGTAGCTATGTGGTTCATCTCTCTCTCCCATGTGATCTTTATGTGATCATGAGCTTTGTGATCTAGTTGAGTATCATCTATGTGTTACTCTGGTGATGTTATTAAAGTAGTATATTCCTCCTCCATGATGTAATGTTGACAGCGTGTGCATCATGAAGTACTTGGTATAGGTTATGATTGTGATCTCTTGTAGATTATGAAGTCAACTATTACTATGATAGTATTGATGCGATCTATTCCCCCTTTCATAGCTATTGTTGACAGTGTGTATGCTATGTTAGTACTCGGTCTAAATTGCAATGGTCTATCATGCACTCTAAGGTTATTTAAATATGAACATCGAATGTTGTGGAGCTTGTTAACTCCGGCATTGAGGTGCTCTTGTAGCCCTACACAATTAATGGTGTTTGTCATCCAACAAGAGAGTGTAGAGAAAGTAGTATTTGTTTATTCAGTTATGTGATCAATGTTGAGAGTGTCCACTAGTGAAAGTATGATCCCTAGGCCTTGTTTCCAAGCATCGAATCACCGTTTGTTTACTGTTTTACTGCATCTTTACTTCTTGCAATATTACCACCATCTATACCACCTGTATTTCACTATCTCTTCGCCGAACTAGTGCGCCTATACATCTGACAAGTGTATTAGGTGTGTTGGGGACACAAGAGAATTCTTGTATCGTGATTGCAGGGTTGTTTGAGAGGGATATCTTTGACCTCTTCCTCCCTGAGTTCGATAAACCTTGGGTGATTCACTTAAGGGAAACTTGCTGCTGTTCTACAAACCTCTGCTCTTGGAGGCCCAACACTGTCTACAGGAATAGAAGCGTGCGTAGACATCACGATACAAGAAGTCTCTTGTGTCCCCAACACACCTAATACACTTGTCAGATGTATAGGTGCACTAGTTCGGCGAAGAGATAGTAAAACACAGGTGGTATAGATGGTGGTAATATTGCAGTGAAGTAAAGATGCAAGTAATACAAGAAACAAGTGATGTTTGCGTATTTGGAAACAAGGCCTAGGGATCATACTTTCACTAGTGGACACTCTCAACATTGATCACATAACTCGAATAAACAAATACTACTTTCTCTACACTCTCTTGTTGGATGACAAACACCATTCATTGTGTAGGGCTACAAGAGCTCCCTCAAGCCGGAGTTAACAAGCTCCACAACATTCGGTGTTCATATTTAAGTAACCTTAGAGTGCATAATAGACCATGCAATTATACCGAGTACTAACATAGCATGCACACTGTCACCATCGAGCTATGAAAGGGGGAATAGATCGCATCAATACTATCATAGTAATAGTTAACTTCATAATCTACAAGAGATCACAATCATAGCTTATACCAAGTACTACATGATGCACACACTGTCAACATTACATCATGGAGGAGGAATAGACTACTTTAATAACATCACTAGGGTAGCACATAGATGATATTCAACTAGATCACAAAGCTCATGATCACATAAAGATCACATGAGAGAGAGAGATGAACCACATAGCTATGGTAGAGCCCTCAGCCTCGGGGGAGAACTACTCCCTCCTCATCATAGGAGACAGCAGCGTTGATGAAGATGGCGGTGGTGTCGATGGAGATGCCTTCCGGGGGCAATTCCCCGTCCCGGCGGCGTGCCGGAACAGAGACTTCTGTCCCCCGAATCTTGGCTTCGCGATGGCGGCGGCTGCGTAACTTTTCTCGTATCGTGGCTTATTCGTTTAGGGTTTTCGCGACGGAGGCTTTATATAGGCGGAAGGGCAGCCTCGGGGGAGTCATGGTGGAGCTGAAGGAGATATGCCCTAGAGGCAATAATAAAGTGGTTATTATTTATATCTTTATGCTTATGATAAATGTTTATATATCATGCTATAATTGTATTAACCGAAACATTAGTACATGTGTGATATGTAGACAAACAAGAAGTCCCTAGTATGCCTCTTAAACTAGCTTGTTGATTAATGGATGATTAGTTTCATAATCATGAACATTGGATGTTATTAATAACAAGGTTATATCATTATATGAATGATGTAATGGACACACCCAATTAAGCGTAGCATAAGATCTCGTCATTAAGTTATTTGCTATAAGCTTTCGATACATAGTTACCTAGTCCTTATGACCATGAGATCATGTAAATCACTTATACCGGAAAGGTACTTTGATTACATCAAACGCCACTGCGTAAATGGGTGGTTATAAAGGTGGGATTAAGTATCCGGAAAGTATGAGTTGAGGCATATGGATCAACAGTGGGATTTGTCCATCCCGATGACGGATAGATATACTCCGGGCCCTCTCGGTGGAATGTCGTCTCGATGTCTTGCAAGCATATGAATAAGTTCATAAGAGACCACATACCACGGTACGAGTAAAGAGTACTTGTCGGAGACGAGGTTGAACAAGGTATAGAGTGATACCGAAGATCAAACCTCGGACAAGTAAAATATCGCGTGACAAAGGGAATTGGTATCGTATGTGAATGGTTCATTCGATCACTAAAGTCATCATTGAATATGTGGGAGCCATTATGGATCTCCGGATCCCGCTATTGGTTATTGGTCGGAGTGAGTACTCAACCATGTCCACATAGTTCACGAACCGTAGGGTGACACACTTAAAGTTGGATGTTGAAATGGTAGAACTTGAATATGGAATGGAGTTCGAATATTTGTTCGGAGTCCCGGATGAGATCCCGGACATCACGAGGAGTTCCGGAATGGTCCGAGAATAAGATTCATATATAGGAAGTCATATTCCAAGTTTGGAAATGATCCGGTGCATTTATGGCAGGTTCTAGAAGGTTCTAGAAAAGTCCGGAATAAACGCACTATGGAAGGTGGAGTCCCGGAAGGACTCCACAAGCTTGGCCAGCCAAACCCTAAAGGAGGAGTCCCAGGTGGGCTCCACCTAGAGGTGGCCGGCCACCCCACCTAAGGAAAAGGTGGGAGTCCCACCTTGGGTAGGACTCCCTCCTTGAGTAGGTTTCCCACCTTTGGGAAGTTTTGGTGTTGGGGTCTTATTCGAAGACTTGGACTACAACTCTTGGGGATTCCACCTATATAATGAGGGGCATAGGAGAGGGGGCTGACCACCACAAGCCCATAGCTTGGCCGCACCCCAACAACCACCAAGGTGGCCGCACCCCTGAGGCCGGCGCCCCTCTCCCAAACCCTAGCGGCTCTCTCCTCCACCACATCCCGCACGCTTAGCGAAGCTCCGCCGGATTTCTCCACCACCACCGACACCACGCCGTCGTGCTCGTCGGATTCAAGAGGAGCTACTACTTCCGCTGCCCGCCGGAACGGGGAGGTGGACGTCGTCTTCATCAACAACCGAACGTGTGACCGACTACGGAGGTGCTGCCCGTTCGTGGCGCCGAAGCGATCGTGATCAAGATCTTCTACGCGCTTTTGCAAGCGGCAAGTGAACGTCTACCGCAGCAACAAGAGCCTCATCTTGTAGGCTTTGGAATCTCTTCAAGGGTGAGACTCGATAATCCCCTCGTTGCTACCGTCTTCTAGATTGCATCTTGGCTTGGATTTCGTGTTCGCGGTAGGAAATTTTTGTTTTCTATGCAACGTCATCCTACGAGTGGTATCGAGCCGTGTCTATGCATAGATGGTTGCACGAGTAGAACACAATGGTTTTGTGGGCGTTGATGCTCTTGTTATCTTTAGTTGAGTACTTTGCATCTTTATGGCATAGTGGGATGAAGCGGCTCGGACTAACTTTACATGACCGCGTTCATGAGACTTGTTCCTCGTTCGACATGCAACTTGTATTGCATAAGAGGCTTTGCGGGTGTCTCGTCTCTCCTACTATAGTAAAGATTCAATTTACTCTTCTATTGACAACATTAGTATCAACGTTGTGGTTCATGTTCGTAGGTAGATTAGATCTATATCGAAAACCCTAAACCACGTAAAATATGCAAACCAAATTAGAGAGCGTCTAACTTGTTTTTGCAGGGTTTGGTGATGTGATATGGACATAATGTGATGATGAATATGTATGAGATGATCATTATTGTATTGTGGCAACCGGCAGGAGCCTTATGGTTGCCTTTAAATTTCATGTTGAGAGGTATTTCAAAGTAGTTGTAATAGTTGCTACATGGAGGACAATCATGAAGACGGCGCCATGAACCTTGACGCTACGCCGACGATGATGGAGATCATGCCCGTTGATGATGGAGATCATGTCCGTGCTTTGGAGATGAAGATCGAAGGCGCAAAGACAAAAGGGCCATATCATATCACATATGAACTGCATGTGATGTTAATCCTTTTATGCATCTTATTTTGCTTAGATCGCGACGGTAGCATTATAAGATGATCCCTCACATTAATATCAAGATAATAAAGTGTTCTTCCCTCGTATGCACCGTTGCATTGTTCGACGTTTTGAAGCATCTCGTGATGATCGGGTGTGATAAACTCGACATACAACGGGTGTAAGCCATGTTGCACACGCGGAATACTTGGGTTTGCTTGACGAGCCTAGCATGTACAGACATGGCCTCGGGACAACAGAAACCGAAAGGTTGAACACGAGTCATATGGATGATATGATCAACATGTTGATGTTCACCATTGAAGCTACATCATCTCACGTGATGATCGGTTTTGGTGTAGTGGATGCGGATCGTGCACCACTTAACAACTATGAGGGATGTTGTATTAAGTGGGAGTTCATTAGTAATTAGATTAAAACATGAACTAATTATCATAAACATAGTCTGAGTAGTATTTTGAATTAATTTTGTAGTATTGGCATCCGTTTACTACTATGCGCTAGTCTTATAATTGAGATAGAAATATCGTTAAAATCTGACTAGAAACTTTACGGATTGGTACCGTATTGTTAATGAATCAAGAAATGATTAAGTCCTATTGCAAACATTTAGTGAAACTCACTTTGTTGATTCGAGAGCTATGGTTTCAATTAGTACCTAAAGTTATCTTGTCTCCGTGAAACTTGAAGTTCAAATCTGTTTGAAAAGTAAGGAGCTGAAAATTTAGTTTTCGTAAATAATCAAGGTACGAGATATATGTGATATCTAAGACCTTATTGCAAGATGATAGAATATAAATTTGGTGAGACTACATAAACTCATAAGTTTTATGGGAATGTACGAAGATTGAAGACGCAAGGCGTCCCAATCCTCCAACTATTGGGGCACTAACGATATTCGCATATCCATGAAGTGATTGTCCTTAGTATGCACCGTTGCTAAGACTCGTCGTTTCGAAGCATCACGTGATGATCGGGTGTTATAGATTCTACGTGTGCTTCCAACGGGTGCAAGCCAGTTTTGCATATGCGAATACTAAGGTTTAAACTTTATGAGCCTAGCATGTACGAGACATGGTCTCGAAAGTTATCATGAATTGATGGATAAAATTATGAGTGAAATTGTTCATCGTATTACAAATTTACTAATAGTGAAATCTGAAACACTTGTCATATGATGATCAACTTCAAAGTAAGAACCTCAAGGTTATTGGTATTTGACCAACAAACCTAGAAGTTATTGATGTTGAAATGTTTTTCTGAATAATGAGGAAAACTAAAAGAGAAACTGCAAAAGATATTTTGGCAAAAGAAAAGAAAAGACTAGAAAGTCTAGCTCAGGTGTATATAAATGATATACATGTTATGGTTGTATTCCTAGTTAAGTCACACAATGAAATTCTTGGGTATTAATACCATATTGGTTGGTATGAAGTGTCATACAAAACAACACAATACAAGAATACAATGGCCTAAGTGATCTGACAAGGAATATGATAGGAATGCACGTCTGGAACAAAATAAAGTGTTATTATGTTCGTCGTTGGCATTCTATCTAGCCCTTAGAATTTATAATAAATAACTTAATAATTGTTATTTTGCTCTGGTCAAATGAAAACAATGAGTTGTTCAAATTATGACATTACTCCATGTATGATGGATAAGTTATTATAAATCTTAATGGTGAAACACACATACATAACACTGACGCTAAAAATGCCATAAGGCAAATGATTTGAATTCCACTTATTTGTGGAACCGCAATTTAGGTCATGTTAGAAAGGATCGCATGAAGGAACTCCATGCAAATGGATTTTTGGAGTCATTCGATTTGTTGAATCGTTTGGCACTTGCAAAATCTTTTCTAAAAGGTAATGACCGGAATACCGTTCATAGGCCGAAGAGTTGAACGGGCAACTAACTTAGTGAAAACATACATAATGATATATGTGGTTCATCGGGCATAGTTGTGTGCGGAAGATTCTTCTACTTCATGAAAACTTTCAAACAATGAATTGAGTATATATGTGGATATATTCAATAAGGAAAAGTTTGAAACATTTGAATAGGATTCAAATAAATTTCAGCATGAAGTGGAAATCATCGTAATAGAAATCAAATATCTATGATTGGATCATGGTGGAAATATTTGAATTACAAGTTTTAGCGAACATCTAAGAGAGTTATGAAATTGTTCTACAACTTACGTTTCTTGGAGTATCATAGTGATGATGAAGTATCCAAGAGATATATCCAAACTTTGTTGGATCAATGATGAGATAAAATATTGATGCCATTATATTTTTGTGGATTATGCTTTAGTGACTACCGCTTTTACACTGAATAGAGCATCATCATGATCCGTTGAAATGACACCATACAAGTTATGGCATGGGTATAATCCCTAATAGTCAACCAAATTCGGATGAATGTCTTTGTTGGTTATCCCAGAGATTTAATTGGGAATTCTTCCCACGAGACAAAGACAAAAGTGTTTTTTCAATGTTTCTTATTTCCGAGAAATTGTTTCGAGTGAAGTATTTGAGTGGGAAGACAATATAATTTGATAAGGTTTATGAACCTGAGCATAATGATCAGAGTAGCGCAGCATCGGAATTGGTTTCGGAAGCGGCCACGACGATCATGGCTCTCATGACTACAAAGTGTTTTAGCCATGGAGATCGAAGTACATATTGAACCTTGTAGGTATGGTTTACTTTGTGATAAAATAAATGATTTGTGGACAAAGGATTGATTTTGAACAATGATAAACCAACTACAAAACAAAGAAGTTATGATGGGCCTTGACTCCATTAAAATGGCCATGCGCCATGAAATCCAAGATAGATGAATACTTTATGAAAGTAAATGGATCTATGAAATTGATAGACTTGGATGAAATATCCTTGAAGAAAGCTTGACTTATCGAAAAATTGTTTACGACAAAGTTCAAAGAGTTGAATACGATAAGATTAGATCTTCCGTAGCAATGCTTATAGTCTATGTGGATTATTCTAGTAATCACTACATATTTCTTTTATGAGATATGCTAGTAGGATGGCAAAATACACTACTTAACAGAAGTATGTATACAAGATACAACCAAGAGTTTTGCTTGGTCCGTGGAATACTAGATAGGTATACAAGCTTCAATTGGATGAAGTAAGTATCACGGAGTTGGAATCTTCACCAGATGAAATAGTCAAAGAGTTTTTTGATTTCATCAGAGACGATGAAGAAGCTTGCATTTGCAAGAAATTAAGTGGGAGCGCTAAGACACATTTATAATACTTTATGTAGGTGACATATAGTTGGTTATAAATGATGTAATTATATACTTGATTAAAAAGGTTTCATTGAGAATTAACTTCAATGAAAGGATATGGATCGAAACAAATTTAGTGTCAAGATCTATGAAGATAGATTGAAACACATAAATAAGTTTAAGTCAAAGTACATATGATGGATATTGAAGTAGTTCAATATAGAAATATTAAGAAAATGTTCTTGTCATGTGAAGGTTTAACAAGACTTGAGTGTATCTGACACTCAATGAGTAAAAACACATGAGTGATTATAGATCACGAATAATATGTACACAATCAGATATCATGTGCTATAAAGTGTTATGAGCATATACCATAATGATTCATATGATGATCATTGGACGACAGTAAGAATATCCTTGAGTACTTTAGAAGAACTAAGGATATATATATATATATTTTTGTATGAAGAAATGACAAACAAATCGCTGTAAGGTGTTACACCGATATTGGTTTTGTCACATATAAAATATAATTTCAATCTCAAATTAGACTAAGTGTTGTTTAAAAGGTAGCACAATGAGCTAGAAGTTGTCTATGCTAGATTTAGAAGAATTCTAAATATTGTGACGGATTCTACAAAAGAAGGCGAGTATGTCATTATTTTGACAATGACAAAGGATGTTAAGTCAAGAGGTTCTTTGAGAACTTGGTGTAGTTCCGACGCAGTCAGAACTTTGAAGCTATATTGTGTGTGACAATATTAGTGACATATTTCAGACAGCGGAATTAAGGTTCCACCAGAAGATCAAACATATTTAAATGCCAACTCATTTGGAAATGAGTGATGCGTTGAGACGCAAATGAATTACAAAATACATACGTTTCTGAGCGTGTCAGATCCGATGACTAAAAACCTCTCCCGTGAGCAATACATGATAAAGCACCAGAAGGCCAAGGTGTTATATCTTTACAAATGTAAACTAGATTATTGACTCTAGTGCAAGTGGGAGACTGAAGGAGATATGCCCTAGAGGCAATAATAAAGATCTTTATGTTTATGATAAATGTTTATATATCATGCTATAATTGTATTAACCGAAACATTAGTACATGTGTGATATGTAGACAAACAAGAAGTCCCTAGTATGCCTCTTAAACTAGCTTGTTGATTAATGGATGATTAGTTTCATAATCATGAACATTGGATGTTATTAATAACAAGGTTATATCATTATATGAATGATGTAATGGACACACCCAATTAAGCGTAGCATAAGATCTCGTCATTAAGTTATTTGCTATAAGCTTTCGATACATAGTTACCTAGTCCTTATGACCATGAGATCATGTAAATCACTTATACCGGAAAGGTACTTTGATTACATCAAACGCCACTGCGTAAATGGGTGGTTATAAAGGTGGGATTAAGTATCCGGAAAGTATGAGTTGAGGCATATGGATCAACAGTGGGATTTGTCCATCCCGATGACGGATAGATATACTCTGGGCCCTCTCGGTGGAATGTCGTCTGATGTCTTGCAAGCATATGAATAAGTTCATAAGAGACCACATACCACGGTACGAGTAAAGAGTACTTGTCAGAGACGAGGTTGAACAAGGTATAGAGTGATACCGAAGATCAAACCTCGGACAAGTAAAATATCGCGTGACAAAGGGAATTGGTATCGTATGTGAATGGTTCATTCGATCACTAAAGTCATCATTGAATATGTGGGAGCCATTATGGATCTCCGAGATCCCGCTATTGGTTATTGGTCGGAGTGAGTACTCAACCATGTCCACATAGTTCACGAACCGTAGGGTGACACACTTAAAGTTGGATGTTGAAATGGTAGAACTTGAATATGGAATGGAGTTCGAATATTTGTTCGGAGTCCCGGATGAGATCCCGGACATCACGAGGAGTTCCGGAATGGTCCGGAGAATAAGATTCATATATAGGAAGTCATATTCCAAGTTTGGAAATGATCCGGTGCATTTATGGCAGGTTCTAGAAGGTTCTAGAAAAGTCCGGAATAAACGCACTATGGAAGGTGGAGTCCCGGAAGGACTCCACAAGCTTGGCCAGCCAAACCCTAAAGGAGGAGTCCCAGGTGGGCTCCACCTAGAGGTGGCCGGCCACCCCACCTAAGGAAAAGGTGGGAGTCCCACCTTGGGTAGGACTCCCTCCTTGAGTAGGTTTCCCACCTTTGGGAAGTTTTGGTGTTGGGGTCTTATTCGAAGACTTGGACTACAACTCTTGGGGATTCCACCTATATAATGAGGGGCATAGGAGAGGGGGCTGACCACCACAAGCCCATAGCTTGGCCGCACCCCAACAACCACCAAGGTGGCCGCACCCCTTGAGGCCGGCGCCCCCCTCTCCCAAACCCTAGCGGCTCTCTCTCCTCCACCACATCCCGCACGCTTAGCGAAGCTCCGCCGGATTTCTCCACCACCACCGACACCACGCCGTCGTGCCGTCGGATTCAAGAGGAGCTACTACTTCCGCTGCCCGCTGGAACGGGGAGGTGGACGTCGTCTTCATCAACAACCGAACGTGTGACCGACTACGGAGGTGCTGCCCGTTCGTGGCGCCGGAAGCGATCGTGATCAAGATCTTCTACGCGCTTTTGCAAGAGGCAAGTGAACGTCTACCGCAGCAACAAGAGCCTCATCTTGTAGGCTTTGGAATCTCTTCAAGGGTGAGACTCGATAATCCCCTCGTTGCTACCGTCTTCTAGATTGCATCTTGGCTTGGATTTCGTGTTCGCGGTAGGAAATTTTTTGTTTTCTATGCAACGTCATCCTACAGGAGCCACACCATAGGGGGGCGCGCCCCTCCCCTTGGCCGCGCCGCCTTGTGGGGTGGGCCCCCTGGCTCCCCTCTGGCCCCTCTTCGGTGCTCTGGAAGCTTCCGGGAAAAATAAGATACTGGGCGTTGATTTCGTCCAATTCCGAGAATATTTTCTTTGTAGGATTTCTGAAACAAAAAACAGCAGAAAACAGGAACTGGCACTTCGGCATCTTGTTAATAGGTTAGTTCCGGAAAATGCATATAAATGATGTAAAGTGTGAACAAAACATGTAGGTATTGTCATAAAAGTAGCATGGAACATAAGAAATTATAGATACGTTGGAGACGTATCAGCATCCCCAAGCTTAGTTCCTACTCGCCCTCGAGTAGGTAAACGATAACAAAGATAATTTCTTAAGTGACATGCTATCATAATCTTGATCAATACTATTGTAAAACATATGAGATGAATGCAGTGATTCGAAGCAATGGTAAATACAATGATTAAACAACTGAATCATATAGCAAAGACTTTTCATGAATAGTACTTTCAAGACAAGCATCAATAAGACTTGCATAGGAGTTAACTCATAAAGCAATAAATTCTTAGTAGAAAGTTTTGAAGCAACACAAAGGATGATTAAGTTTCAGCAATTGCTTTCAACTTGTAACATGTATATCTCATGGATAGTTGTCAACATAAAGCAATATAACAAGTGCAATAGCTAAACATGTAAGAATCAATGCACTCAGTTCACACAAGTGTTTGCTTCTAAGATAGAAAGAAGTAGGTAAACTGACTCAACAATAAAGTAGAAGATAGGCCCTTCGCAGAGGGAAGCATGGATTACTATTTTTGTGCTAGAGCTTTTCATTTTGAAAACATAGAAACAATTTTGTCAACGGTAGTAATAAATCATATGTGTTATGCATAATACATCTTATAAGTTGCAAGCCTCATGCATAGATTACCAATAGTGCTCGCACCTTGTCCTAATTAGCTTGGATTAACACAGATTATCATTGCATAACATATGTTTCAACCAAGTGTCACAAAGGGGTACCTCTATGCCGCCTGTACAAAGGTCTAAGGAGAAAGATCACATTTGATTTCTCGTTTTTGATTATTCTCAACTTAGACATCCATACCGGGACAACATAGACAACAGATAATAGACTCCTCTTTAATGCATAAGCATTCAACAACAGATAATATTCTCATAAGAGATTGAGGATTAATTGTCCAAACTGAAACTTCCACCATGATTCATGGCTTTAGTTAGCGGCCCAATGTTCTTCTCTAACAATATGCATACTCAAACCATTTGATCGTGAAAATCGCCCTTACTTCAGACAAGACGAACATGCATAGCAACTCACATGATATTCAACAAAGGTTTAATAGTTGGTGGCGTCCATGGTTACCGCTCAACAAGCAACTTATAAGAAATGAGATACATAAGCTACATATTCTTTACCACAATAGTTTTAAGGCTATTTTCCCATGAGCTATATATTGCAAAGACAAGGAATGAAATTTTAAAGGTAGCACTCAAGTAATTTACTTTGGAATGGCAGAAAAATACCATGTAGTAGGTAGGTATGGTGGACACAAATGGCATAGTTTTTGGCTCAAGGATTTTGGATGCACGAGAAGTAATCCCTCTCAATACAAGGCTTAGGCTAGCAAGGTTGTTTGAAGCAAACACAAGTATGAACCGGTACAACAAAACTTACATAAGAACATATTGCAAGCATAATAAGACTCTACACTGTCTTCCTTGTTGTTCAAACCCTCACCAGAAAATATCTAGACTTTAGAGAGACCAATCATGCAAACCAAATGTCAACAAGCTCTACAGTATTTCTTCATTAATAGGTGCAAAGCACATGATGCAAGAGCTTAAACATGATCTGTATGAGCACAACAATTGCCAAGTATCAAATTATTCAAGACATTATACCAATTACCACATGCAACATTTTCTGTTTCCAACCATATAACAATTAACAAAGCAGTTTCAACCTTCGCCATGAACATTAAGAATAAAGCTAAGAACACATGTGTTCATATGCAACAGGAGCGTGTCTCTCTCCCACACAAGCATGATAGGATCAGATTTTATTCAAACAAAATAAAAATAAAAACATACAGACGCTCCAAGTAAAGCACATAAGATGTGACGGAATAAAAATATAGTTTCACTAGAGGTGACTCGATAAGTTGTCGATGAAGAAGGGGATGCCTTGGGCATCCCCAAGCTTAGATGCTTGAGTCTTCTTGAAATATGCAGGGATGAACCACGGGGGCATCCCCAAGCTTAGACTTTTCACTCTTCTTGATCATATTGTATCATCCTCCTCTCTTGATCGTTGAAAACTTTCTCCACACCAAACTCAAAACAAACTCATTAGAGGGTTAGTGCATAATCAAAAATTCACATATTCAGAGGTGACACAATCATTCTTAACACTTCTGGACATTGCACAAAGCTACTGAAAGTTAATGGAACAAAGAAATCCATCAAACATAGCAAAACAGGCAATGCGAAATAAAAGGCAGAATCTGTCAAAACAGAACAGTCCGTAAAGACGAATTTTTCAGGGGCACTTAACTTGCTCAGATGAAAATGCTCAAATTGAATGAAAGTTGCGTACATATCTGAGGATCACGCACATAAATTGGCAGATTTGTCTGAGTTACCTACAAAGAACCCTGCCCAAATTCGTGACAGCAAGAAATCTGTTTCACGCGAGTAATCCAAATCTAGTATCAACCTTACTATCAAAGACTTTACTTGGCACAACGATGCAATAAAATAAAGATAAGGAGAGGTTTCTACAGTAGTAACAACTTCCAAGACACAACAAAACAGTAGCAAAATAAAGACATGGGTTATCTCCGAAGAAGTGCTTTCTTTATAGCCATTAAGATGGGCTCAGTAATTTTAATGATGCACTCGCAAGAAATAAGAGTTGAAGCAAAAGAGAGCATCAAAAACAAATAAGAAACATATTTAAGCCTAACCCACTTCCTATGAAAAGGAATCTTGTACATAAACAAGTCATGTAGGCATAATGCAACAAGCATAGAAAAGTAACACAAGCGCAATTTCAAGATTCTCAACATAAAGAGGGGAAATTTAATATTATTAAGATGCATATAACCATGTTTCCCTCTCTCATAATAACTTTCAGTAGCATCATGAACAAACTCAACAATATAACTATCACATGAAGCATTCTTATCATGAGTCTCATGCATAAAATAATTACTACTCCCAACATAAGCATAGTCATTCTTATTAATTGTAGTGGGAGCAAATTCAACAAAGTAGCTATCATTATTATTCTCATTACCGTAATCATCAAATGTAGGAGGCATATTATAATCATAATAAAATTTATCCTCCATAGTAGGTGGCACCAAAATACCACTATCATTATAATCATCATAAATGTGAGGCAAAGTATCATCAAAGTAAATTTTCTCCTCCATGCTTGGGGGACTAAAAATATCATGCTCATCAAAACCAGCTTCCCCAAGCTTAAATTCTTCCATAGCATTATAAACAATGGTGTTCATACTAATAACATTGCTACTAGCATGCAAGTAAGGTTCCATAGGTTTTCTAATTTTCGCATCACACAATTTATGTCTTAACTCAGGAAATAGATTAAAAAGCTCACTGTTATTTTCCATTATGCCTAACTACTGAACAAGAAACAAAAAGATGCAATTGCAGGATCTAAAGGAAATAGCTTCGAGCACTCACACACCGGCAACAAGTGCTAGGAAATAGCTTAGTAGTCGGAGGATGTGAATACCTTTTACCTTACCTCCCCGGCAACGGCGCCGTGAAAATAGCTTGATGTCTACGCACGCTTCTATTCCTGTAGACAGTGTTGGGCCTCCAAGAGCAGAGGTTTGTAGAACAGCAGAAAGTTTCCCTTAAGTGAATCACCCGAGGTTTATCGAACTCAGGGAGGTAGAGGACAAAGATATCCCTCTCAAGCAACCCTGCAATCACGATACAAGAAGTCTCTTGTGTCCCCAACACACCTAATACACTTGTCAGATGTATAGGTGCACTAGTTCGGCGAAGAGATAGTAAAACACAGGTGGTATAGATGGTGGTAATATTGCAGGAAGTAAAGATGCGATGAATACGAGAAACAAGCGATGTTTGCGGTATTTGGAAACAAGGCCTAGGGATCATACTTTCACTAGTGGACACTCTCAACATTGATCACATAACTGAATAAACAAATACTACTTTCTCTACACTCTCTTGTTGGATGACAAACACCATTCATTGTGTAGGGCTACAAGAGCTCCCTCAAGCCGGAGTTAACAAGCTCCACAACATTCGGTGTTCATATTTAAGTAACCTTAGAGTGCATAATAGACCATTGCAATTATACCGAGTACTAACATAGCATGCACACTCGTCACCGTCAGAGCTATGAAAGGGGAATAGATCGCATCAATACTATCATAGTAATAGTTAACTTCATAATCTACAAGAGATCACAATCATAGCTTATACCAAGTACTACATGATGCACACACTCGTCAACATTACATCATGGAGGAGGAATAGACTACTTTAATAACATCACTAGAGTAGCACATAGATGATATTCAACTAGATCACAAAGCTCATGATCACATAAAGATCACATGAGAGAGAGAGATTAACCACATAGCTATGGTAGAGCCCTCAGCCTCGGGGGAGAACTACTCCCTCCTCATCATAGGAGACAGCAGCGTTGATGAAGATGGCGGTGGTGTCGATGGAGATGCCTTTCGGGGGCAATTCCCCGTCACGGCGGCGTGCCGGAACAGAGACTTCTGTCCCCCGAATCTTGGCTTTGCGATGGCGGCGGCTGCGTAACTTTTCTCGTATCGTGGCTTATTCGTTTAGGATTTTCGCGACGGAGGCTTTATATAGGCGGAAGGGCAGCCTCGGGGGAGTCCTGGTGGAGCCACACCATAGGGGGCGCCCCCCCTTGGCCGTGCCGCCTTGTGGGGTGGGGCCCCCCTGGCTCCCCTCTGGCCCCTCTTCGGTGCTCTGGAAGCTTCCGGGAAAAATAAGATACTGGGCGTTGATTTCGTCCAATTCCGAGAATATTTTCTTTGTAGGATTTCTGAAACCAAAAACAGCAGAAAATAGGAACTGGCACTTCGGCATCTTGTTAATAGGTTAGTTCCGGAAAATGCATATAAATGATGTAAAGTGTGAACAAAACATGTAGGTATTGTCATAAAAGTAGCATGGAACATAAGAAATTATAGATACGTTGGAGACGTATCAATAGTCTCCGCTCTCAAAACAATGCCTTCAACAAGGACATTGCCAGGCACAACCAGTTAAGACCAGACCTTGGATTTTCATCCTGAAAGGTAAGACTCCAAACTTCACATGTGTTGCCGCCCCCACTTTCATACCACTGCTGCAAAACCCGGAACACCAAGCAAGTCCCTCAACAACGCAGAGACTTGAACTTGCCTTAGCTAGTCCTTCAATCCGGTCTTCATGATATTCTCTTCTTCTGACTACCATGGACCAAATGTCACTTGATGTCAACACAGAACAGAGCTTCGCGCAGCTCCCTCCAGAACCAAAAGGTTGGAACAAAAGCATGGGTGTGCACGACTAAATACCATCGATCCAGCAAACTCCAGACAATAGAAGCATTGTTACATTTGCCAGCGGCGCCTTCCGGAACTCAACACTCCGGCCAGATCACGAAGGGCAGGCCTCATGTAGGTCTTCATCTTCGCCCAAGAGAGACCCTAGGACCGCCGCCTTTATTCAGGTTGGCCCCCACGCCGATGACCATTCCAGGCTGCCAAGGTTGCCGCCGGAGACACCAAGGGTAGATGACATAGTTTGGAGACACCGCACACGCCTGGGCACCGCCGCAACCGAAACGCTAGTCCTCCACCACCGGCCGCCAAGAGGCGAGGAGAAGAGGACCTAGGGTTTCCCCTGCAGCCTGCCCCCACCCATCCCTCCATCGCCGGCAGGGCTCACCACCACCTCGTTTGTCGTGCCACCTGACGTGGGTATTACCCTTCGGGTAACCAGTATTGCTCTATCTGGTATTGACAAATTGGAGGCCCATGAAGATACCTGAAGGCAAGATGGGCCGCTAGGACGGCGCACTAGAAGATTCCTTAGCGGGCAAGACAAGGAAGCGAACAAACAAGGAAAGATTGGATCTAAACTGCTGTAAACCTGGTCGTACTCGGTTAGGACCCTTGAGACCTGGCCTCCTATATAAAGGCCAGGAGAGGGGCTGCCGAGGGACAGAATCGATCTTAGCAATCTTAGCCAGAAAAGCTTAGAGCTAGATCACCATAGCAATAGCCATCTCGACGAGATCTCAGCCGAACTATTCGGCACCCCATTGTAACCCATTATCATCATAATCAAGAACGGACGGGCGGGACGTAAGGGTTTTACCTCGTCGAGGGCCCCGAACCTGGGTAAATCGCTCTCCCCGCTTGTCTGTGAACCGATGTCTCGTGTCAGCTTGCAGGATTCCGTCAACCCTAAGCCCCTATCGGAGGGCATTGGTGAGGAGTACCCTCGACAATTGGTGCTGTCTGTGGGAAGACCTGTCGGCACAAGGCAGAGCATCGGCAGGTCCGATCATGACACCGGCGGTTTCGCCGGCAGCTTCATCAGCAGCTTCATCGACACCATCGTCACCGACCCTGGGAAGCCCGATCCGATTCGGCTCCTACGAGTTTACTCCACACATCGATTCCTCCTGCTCGAACTTTTCAGATCTACAAGGAAACATGGAGATGACCTTCGGCAGCGTCCACTGCAACGTCAACGCAGAGGGAATCCTTCGACTGCTGGAATCCCCCGCTTCCGGGTCGGCGGGATCAAGCGCGTCATCATCACTCGACCTGTCGGCTGGACTGACGGGGTCGACGTGCTCCCCTGTGCCCTCGACTCCCCGCTCGGCGTCCTCCATGTCGGTAGGATCGGATGATTCCTCATCCTCGAAACTAACTTCGTACTACTGCCTGAACTGTGACACCAGGCACGGGCTGGGATCAAGCGACACACCATTCATACGCAACGCCCGGTACTCATCGGGAGAGGACGAGTATCGACGAGCATCATCCGGGGAACCACCCGAAGGGCGGCACACCATCGAGGTTTATGTCGCCAATAACACGGGAAACGCAAGGCGCGAGGGAGACGAGGACCATACCCCCGTTCCGAGTAGAAGGGCAAGTTTCGAAAACAGCGCCGAGCAACCGCGACGAGCGATTACACTATCGTGGATGAGGAGTGGGCGGCAGCAAGGGAAGCGATACTCAACAACACGCCGCTCCCCGCAGGAACTTCAGTTGGAACCCTCAATGCTTATCGCTCCATACTAGAGAAAAACCGGGAGCACTCGTCGAAAGAGCAAGCCACCCTTGAGAGACGCCTATCCGCGGCGGATCGATCCAGCGAATGGCGAAGAGGCTCGCAAGGGAGTGCCTCCCGAAACACTCACGGAACAGGCAAGAACCGGTCAAGACTATCCAGGCTTTCGAGAAGATGACGCCGAGAGAAATAACGTCGAATCCGACCAAATCCTTTATGACTATGGATACCGCCGGCATGCCCCGGCCGAAGACCGTCCCGGGAGCAACGGCCAACCTCGCCGCATACCTCATCAACCGGCGCCCGAAGGATCCATGGCTCAAGCTCATCGAGGTGCCCTGGAGAGTCTCGCAATACTGGGGAACAACCTGGCCCCGCCAAAAGAAAGGACCACCATCCAAGGCAGTGGGTCGAAACATCATGCGAGAGATGCTCGAGACAAAATCACCCAGAGCAGGATCGACAAAGCAAGGCGGCGACGCGCCACTAGGAAGGACGACGACAGCGATTCTTCGGATGAGGACCAGGAGTACGACGGCGAGCTCATGGGAGCTGACTATCTAAGTTATAAGATCCGCGAAACGATGCCACCCAAAAAGTTCAAGCCTACCCCTACCGATGCCGCCAAGTACGATGGGCAGCAAAAACCAAGATCTTGGATAGACGACTACCTGCGGATCGTGATCCTGCACAAAGGAAACCGGATAGCAGCAATGCAATGCTTGCGACTTTACTTGAAAGATTCAGCACGGGCCTGGCTAAGGGGGCTGCCGAAAGGCTCCGTTAAATCATGGGACGACCTAGTAGATGCCTTCGTTGCCAACTTCCAAGCGACATACAAGAGGCCCGTCGGGATCGAAGAGCTGCAGAATTGCCGCCAGAAGCAGAGGGAATCGATGCGTTCGTACATCGGGAGATTCACAAAACTCCTAAACGCCGCCGAAGACGTATCTGTCGACAGAGCAATTGACGCTTTTAGCGACGTCGTTCAGCGGGAAAGCTACATAGAGGAGCTTGGGCGCAAAAAGCCTAAAACCATAACCAAGTTAATGGAAATCGCCACGGCTGGGCCGATGGCGAAGACAACGTTCGAAAGCCACGACGACGCAGCGACGACGACGAAGAGGATGACCAGCCGAAACATGATTCGGGCGGTCGAAGGGATCGCAACAAGAGAAGGAAGAACCGCGGTTACGATGACAACAACTTGGTGGCCGCAGGCTACTCTGATCGGCAGGGCGACCGGTATGATGACAGGCGAGACGATCGACAGGACGGTAATCGGAGCAACTCTGGTAACCGTGGCAACTATAAACCACGGCAACGAGAGAACACCCGAACTACCCTACGCTGAGCGAGATCAACGCCCCATGCTACCCGCATTCATATACCGACTCCAAGGATGGTAAAATAAAGTCTAGCCACCTGCTCGGGGATTGTCGGCGGTTCATCGATATGCATAAACTCATCCGAGCAAGCGAGGCCGAGCAACAGCTACCACCACCACCACCACCCCCGCCGCAACATCAGGTCCAGCAAGCTCAACCTCATCAACCCAACGAGGCATTTCCACCACCACGTGGGCAGATGAGCATGATCCATAGGACAGGTGTCTCGAAAAGAGAGATGAAGAAACTCACCCGAGAGATCAACTTGGCGAGAAAGCATCATGGCAAACATCCCCGAGTACGTCGAATGGTCCTCTCGGAACATTATGTTCGGTCGAGCGGATCACCCGATGACCATACCAAAGCCGGGGCACGCCGCCACGGTAGTCGAAGCACAAATCGGGGGGTTCAAGATGAGCAAATTTTTCATGGATGGTGGAAGTGGTCTAAACATGATTTTTGTCGACACAATTAGAAGTATGGGGATCACCATGAACATGTTGGAAGAAACAGACACCTGCTTCCATGGGATCCTTCCAACCGCACCGGGCTACTCTCTTGGGAAAGTCTACCTGAATGTCATCTTCGGCAGGGCCGACAACTTCAGGAAGGAGAAGATCGAGTTTGAAGTGGTGAACTGGGAGTCACAGTATCACGCTATAGTCAGGAGACCAGCGTATGCCAAGTTCATGGCTGTGCCACATTATGCATACCTCAAGCTGAAAATGCCTGGGAACAACGGGACAAACATCACAGTCTATGGAAGTTTCTCACGCTCGGACAATTGTGATCGCGACTTTCAGAGGATTGCTGCAAAGTTCGGGTCACAGCGAGAAATCATCGATCCTCCGCCCAAGCTGTCTATACGAGAAATTAAGGAAGAAAAAGGTGTAGGGACGCCAAGAAGAATTCAGCCGCTCTCACCCTTAAAGCTTCGGCAGCAGGAGCCTCGGCAGCAAAGGGATCGGCAGCTGATGGCACAGAAGGCTTAGGAGATGGCAAGACAATGGCAATCACCGCCCAAACCCCTGACGAAACCAGCAACGCTGCAGCAATCACTGACACAGTGAAGAAGCCAGAAGAGGAGAAGAACCCCTTCCGTACCTAAGCAGTCTACTAGTCTTTACTGTTTTTCCCCTTTACTTTAAAACAGGGCTTCCGCTTTTCCGCCCTCTAGCATCGTGCTTACCTTATTAATAAGAACTTAAGCTTTATTCCCTTGTTAAGCATTGCAGTAACGACAAACTTCTAAGCCCCATCACTATGTAAACATAGTACAAGGCAGAAGATCGCGCTCCAAAAAAAAGCCTCTACGAGTGCTAAAGGACGTCCACCTCCGCTATAGATGCCTCTAAAGAGTGCCGCAAATAGCAAAACTTTATAAACAACAACCCACGTTCGATATTTTAGTTATGGAAATATCAAAGGAACAACGGGCTCATCGATAGAATCATTACACCCGAAAAATTCGGGAATGACTGTCGAAATTCACAAACGGTTGAAAGCAAAGTTGCGCATACAACAGGTTTAGCAAAACCTGCGACACGAGCTGATCACTCATAATGATTTGCTAACCAACTAGTACTCATACATCCAACGGGCAATTAAGCTTCGCCCCCGTTAAATATTTGCCAACGGCATGGTAAAAGTACACATTCATGTACCAACCAAATAAGTAAGTTTTTGGCCCAAAATTCCGAGCACCCGGATGAACTAGCAAATACAATTTACAAAGGTAACTTTACACCGTTATATCACCCTTGCGGAGTTTCCTTTTCCTCAGGTACATCTGACATATCCTCAAGCCTGTCGACAATTACATGAGCAGGAGCTAAAACCTTCGGGTACAGCTCCTCGAAGTCACCAGTTGCGTTGGCAATAGACAGCAAGCAAGCTGAAGGATAACAAGCAAGCACAAGGGCAAGCGTGCACTTGGCCCTTGCAAAGACTTGAGATCTTACTAGCTCCCGAACCTTCTTGGCACTACCAAATTCAGACATCAAAGTCAAAAGGGTAGGGGGAACTGCATTCAGAGGAAACATTGTTTTCCAAACCACCCTCATAGCCTTGTAGCACTTGTCGAAGAACTGGTGGACCTGTTGCACTCGATCCTGAAATTTGACGACAGCCGAGGCCTTCGAGTGCTCCCGCCAGAAAGTTTCTTCGGATGAGGAAAGCTGAGTCAAAGCATGCACCCGCTCGTGTATACGCTTGTTCTCTTCCGCAGGGTTCAACGCTATGACTGCCAAAAGAATTAATAAAAGACTCAGACAAGAAGTTGCTAGCAAGCAGCCAAAGGGATCAAGAAACTTACGGTTTAAACTTTCGGTAGCCTTGTGCAGCTCGCCAAGAATGTACCGCTCTACGACGGCTGCAATCTCGCTCTTTTATTAATGATGGCAGCCAAGGCATAAGTGCTGCGTAAATCCTTCTCCATCTGCGTCATCCGGTCTCTCATGCGCTGGATCCGATCGCTTTCAGGAAGCGCACCCGACGAATCGTCTACGAACGAGGGTACTGGGAAGACCTGCAGAAAGTACTTGGTTATAAAGAAGTGATGGATATGGTACAGCCGAACGTCCAAAATAACTCCCATCGGGAGAAGCGCAAGAAAGCGATATCATAGCAAAAGTGTGCTAACAACAATGCTAGCACGGAGTTTATTACAAGGCATGAGTTTCTGCGGCAGAGCAATGTTTTGCATCAGCTCAAGGCACAAGTTTGTTACAAGAATCAAGGAAGCTGAGTCTGAGTCGATGAACTAGGACCAGTCAACGATTTCTTTGATGCGACCAGTTCAAGGAGCTGACGGGCACAAGTAAGAGCAGATGCCTTAAAGGTACTCAAATCAACAGGCTGCCCGTCTTGCCCTTTTGGAAGCCCCTTAGTCATTTCCTCGATGTCACCCTTAAAGCCGTAACCCATCATAAGCTGGAAGGCAAGGAGAGCACCAAAAGTACGCGATGTACGCTTGAATACCTCGGTGACCTCTTTGGTGTCAACCGCGAAGGTATCGATTAGCTGCCCCAGGGTCTTCGCTTGCTTAATCTTGGGGAAGATCATCGAGTGCATCTGCCCCAGAGCACCCTTCCCCTTCACAAGAAGCTCTTGTGTAAGCTGGTGAGAAGCGAGAATCGTTGACACGGCGTTCGCTGGGGAGTTATTTGGAACTCTTTCCAGGGCATCGACAGGAATGTTTGCTGCCTCTGCAATAGAAAGGAAGGGAAAAGTTCAGTCATTGACAAAAAGTAAATCCATAAAAACGTCACTCGACGAAAATATGTTAGAGATTACCAAGCAAGGCCAAAGAAGATTGACGAAGGACTTCATCCTTTTCGGCTGCTCGAGCCTCAGCTACCAGCCTGGATGCTTCCTCCTCCTTCAGCTTCCCTTTCAGTTTGGCCAGCTCTTCCTCCAGAGAATCAATCTCTTGGCGAGCTACGGCAGCTATCTTGACTGCGCCATCCAGTTTTGAGGAGGAAGATTCGACTTCCTCTTGCAGCCGAACTTTGTCAGCCTCTAGAGAAGTGAATCGGGAGGCGAAAACCTCCAGAGAAGAGATAACGCCACGCAGGTCCTCAAGAGAGAAAGAAAAAAAAACAATTAAACAAGGCACGCTCCAAGAAATCTGTATTAAGATCAGAAGAGGACTTACAGAAAAAGGAGCCGCAGTAGCCGCAGTAGCTGCATCAACAAAAGTATCACGATCAGTGTCGACATAACGCACTGATCCGTCTGCGATACAAATGTTATCGGCTGAGGAGGGGAGATCAGCGTCGGCAACTTCAAGATTCATCGGACCATTATGTTCATCCTCTAAACCTGTTTGATCGATGGTGTGAAAATCTACGGGGATTGAGGAGCCTCTCCCCTCAGAAGTATCATCCGGTGAATCACGTGTATTTTCGGAAGCCATCGGGATCTGGCAAAGAAAAATGATAAGTAAGAACAAAGTTGATCATGTTGGCTAAGCAAGGAACTATAATAGAGATGTGAAGAAAGGAAAATACCCCTGATGGTGGATGATCAACGTCAAGGGGAGCATAAGAAGAGATCAGCGGAATTGAATCTTCCTGGTTGAAGGAAGTAAGACGACGAACTTCATCAAGCAACTCTTTTTCTGATAGATCGGCAGCGTTAATCCTGGTCTCATCCTTTGGACCTGAGTATAACCACATCGGGTGAACTCTGGCCATGACTGGCTGGATTCGGCGCTTCAGGAAAACTACTGCCACCTCCGTACCAATCATAGTTTGGCCGTCAGCCTCTTTGATTCGAAGGAATTTGGCAAACAATTCTTCGGCTGAGGCTCTTTCGTCGGTAGAGAGGATGTTCTTCCAAGAGTCTTGGGCTTGGCTTCAGTAACGTCGGCATAGCAGGGAAGTCGACATTCGGGTGACAAGGAATCTTTAACATAAAACCATTTCAACCTCCATCCTTGCACGGACTCTCTCATTGGGAAATTAAAGTAATTAACTTCTGAGCGAGCAACAAAACCTACTCCTCCGGTGACAAAGTACCCATTACTACTGCTGTATCTTTTCACATAGAAGATCTTCTTCCATAGCCCGAAATGAGGTTCAATACCCAAAAACGCCTCGCAAAGGGTGATGAACACATCAACATGGAGGATCGAGTTGGGGGTAAGTTGCCATAATTGGATTTCATACGTCCGCAAGAGATGGAGGAGGAATCCATGAGTGGGGAGCGAAAGGCCTCGATGAAGAAAAGATAAGAACATCACGGAAAATCCAGCAGGAGGATCAGGCCGAGAGATCGCACCTGGAAGGATTACATCTCCCGCGTCAGAGGATATCAATCCTAAGCTTCGGGACCTCTTCTCGTCACGCTTGGTGACGGTTGAAGCTACCCAGTCCCCAGGTTTGACCATCGAGCCCGACGGCGCTGGCGGCGCCGGGAGCTGGGGAGGGGCGCTCGGAGTGCTCCCCTTCGGAGGAGGAGAGGACTTGGCAGCGGCACCTCCGCTGGTGGAGCTAGCAGCGGCGGCGGTATTCTTCTTCTTCACCATCGCGAGATCTGAGGAAGATTGAAACTGTGGCGGCGGCGCAACAATGGCGAAAGAAGTAAGAGGAGGGAGAATGAGGAGATGCTGCGGGAACCGTGGAGAAGATTGCGAATTTTTTGCCCTTTGGAGATTTTAAGGAGAAGTTAGAGTAAGCACGTGGCGCTTGAGGAAAGGAAAGAACTGACGGCCCACTACGCCCACGATTGTGCGAAAATCGAGGAGCCACCTCGGTCGTTGCGCGTACAGTAGTCAAGCCCTAAAACACTGATTGAGCAGGGCTAGGGCTAGCTCGTCATGATGAACCCGTCAAATCAGCCTGCAGCAGTTACACGACAGCAATGACGTCATAATTTGGAAGCATTTGAAGGAAACATAGAAAGTCATCGGATGAAGGATTTGAGTCCACGCGCGGATTGCGAGCATCCGAACCTGGACTCGGGGGCTACTCCCATCGGGAGCGCTGACGCGCACCCGATAAAAAGAAGATTCGACAGAATAAGCAGTCGAAGGAGTAAAAGTTTGAAAGTTTTTTGCACACTTCGTTAATTACTCCCATCGGGAGGACGCAGTGCACACTCGGTGAAAGTTTTTTGCACTCCAGGATCATGCCCGGGGACTTGATTCTGTGTAGAGTAACGTTGTTTTGCCACCGGTAGTTAACCGACAAAAGTTGGGCACGTTACTCATTATCCTTTGAGAAAAGAAAATGTATCGGATGACCTATGAAGACTTGTGAAAAACTTGGCAGAGGAAAGTATTCGAGTAGTACAACTTGAGTCTACGCACGGATTGCAAGAGTCCGTACCTAGACTCGGGGGCTACTCCCATCGGGAGCGCTGACGCGCACCCGATAAAAAGAAGATGAAGCATAATCAAGATGAACAAGAGCAATGAAGAAGAAGAATGTCAGGAAAAAACATGCATTAGTCTCTACCCGAATTATCTTCGGCTAGACACTCGGGGGCTACTGACGTGGGTATTACCCTTCGGGTAACCAGTATTGCCCTATCTGGTATTGACAAATTGGAGGCCCATGAAGATACCTGAAGGCAAGATGGGCCGCTAGGACGGCGCACTAGAAGATTCCTTAGCGGGCAAGACAAGGAAGCGAACAAACAAGAAAAGATTGGATCTAAACTGCTGTAAACCTGGTCGTACTCGGTTAGGACCCTTGAGACCTGGCCTCCTATATAAAGGCCAGGAGAGGGGCTGCCGAGGGACATAATCGATCTTAGCAATCTTAGCCAGAAAAAGCTTAGAGCTAGATCACCATAGCAATAGCCATCTCGACGAGATCTCAGCCGAACTATTCGGCACCCCATTGTAACCCATTATCATCATAATCAAGAACAGACAGGCAGGACGTAAGGGTTTTACCTCATCGAGGGCCCCGAACCTGGGTAAATCGCTCTCCCCGCTTGTCAGTGAACCGATGTCTCGTGTCAGCTTGCAGGATTCCGTCAACCCTAAGCCCCTATCGGAGGGCATTGGCGAGGAGTACCCTCGACACCACCACCGAGCCGAGCCCACGCGTCGCCACCGAGGCCCCCGACGAGAGGGCCGCCCTGGCCCGAGGAGGAAGTCCCGCGTCCCCCCCCCGCAAGCGAGAGGACGAGGATTCCCCGCCGGCGCCGGTGCCGACCAGGATTTGCCTGGCCGCGCCCCCTGGCGGCGGCGAGGGAGGGGAGAGTGAGAGGGGGGATGGTGGTGGCGGCGGCGGGGTAGGGTTTCTCCCGGTCGCCACGTGGGGGTGACACATGAGAGTCAGAGTACTAGACACCCGTGTGGTAGAGGAAAAAGATTGACGTGTCCGCCATCTCGTTGACTACCTAAATAAAAGATATGCGCGTTTCAATTTCGATGATGATCTGCATGTCGTGCCTTCATGAATATCTTCGTTAACGACGTTGCCTCTCTCTCGTGGCATCAAATAGTAATGCCACTAAAATTTATATATATGCATAATAGACATGAATCGCGCAGATGTTTTATCAAAAATATATGCTAATGTCAATTAACTATTTGATATAAATAAATTGTTTGAATACACTTAAATATTTATACATAATAGTTTATCCATAAATATTAATTAATTTAGTATATATTAAGGGGGCTGTTTATTAGGATCGCCCGGGCCCTGAAATCTTAGGACCTGTCCTGTTTGGTCAGAGATTATCCGGCTTTAATTTTCTGCTATTTTAATCTACTGTCAACAAAAAATTGTAACGGAAGAAAAAGCTTTGCATCATTCTATTAATTAAGAAAAAGTTTTACAAGAAACTAAAACAAGTTATTACAACCGAAATACTCTCCCGGCATCAAAACACACACACACGTTTGGCACCCGCGGCTACCCAAAGTGACAACTCCTTCTTGATGTTTGAAAGGATCACCGACGTCGGCATTTGCTTATTTCGAAAAACTCTAGCATTTCTTTCATTCCAAATTTTCCAAGAAATGAGTAGGAGGACGGAGGCGATGGCTTTATAGTTTGTGGAAGAGGCCCCGGTCATGATAAGCCACCATTCTTTAGCGTCTTTGTTGGCCATTGAATGTAGGTCGATGAACTATAGCCCTAGCCATTCCTTAATGAGGCCCCAAATATTTTGTGTGTATCGGTAATGAACAATAAGGTGGTCAATCGATTATGCGGTTCTTTTTCAAAGCGGACAAAGGCCACAATTCGGCCATCCACGCATTTGCAACCAGTCCGCCATCCAAAGCCTATTTTGCACCGCAAGCCATGCGAAGAACTTCACTTTCGGAGGCGCCCAAACTTTCCACACCATCCTTTTCATGTCAGTGACCGATGGAATTGAGCTTTGTATACCGAGGCCGCCGATTTGTCCATCTTCCGTGAGCGTCCAAGATATAGTATCCTCCAAGACGTCATTTAAGTGGAAATCTTGAAGTTGATTCCAAACGTCAACAAATTGTTCCAAGTGTGTGAAGGGAAAAAAATCTTCGTTGATGCTAATCTTGGAAATCCAATCGTCATTGAACAAGGCTTTATTGACACACCATTTCTTCCTCTAGGACACTGCAAAAAATGAGGGGGGCAATGGGGCATGGGGCATCCCAAAAAGGAGTTTTTTTTACCATTGCCCACCACAATAACCGTCGAGACATAGAGTAGGCCCATGTCCACATCCGTGCAAGGATTCCTAAACCAATCCACATTTTGGTCGGATCCGTCCACTCTAGCCAAGGCCATCGCAATCTTAGGGCCCTTGAAAATTTCTCAATGCATAGGACCCCGAACCCCCCGAGCTCCTTGGGGCGGCAAACCGTCTCCCAATTTACTTTGCATTGGCTTCATGTGACCTTGTCGGTTGCCGACCAAAGGAAAGCTCTCTCAATCTTCTTGATGTTGTTTGAGACGGACGACGGTATAATGAGCGAGGTGAGGTGGTAGATAGCTTGCGAGGCAAGAACGGATTTTACAAGAGTTGTGCCGCCGGCAATGTTGATAAATTTTCCATTCCAAGTTGGGATCCTCCCCTCCATCTTATCCTCAAGGTGTTGAAAGTCCACTCTTTTGAATTGCCAAATCGAAAGAGGTAGACCAAAGGTATCTCATAGGAAACTTAGATATTAGCACTGGGAGGCCCTCAAGAATCTCATCCAAATTTAAATTCCCACAATGGATAGGCACAACGAAGCTTTTTTGGAAGTTGGTGTGAATGCCGCTGACCTCCCCAAACGTCTCAAGAATGCTAGC
This sequence comes from Lolium rigidum, assembly GCF_022539505.1. Taxonomy (NCBI): domain Eukaryota; kingdom Viridiplantae; phylum Streptophyta; class Magnoliopsida; order Poales; family Poaceae; genus Lolium; species Lolium rigidum. The sequence goes on along the minus strand of NC_061513.1, from coordinate 142,542,235 downwards.
AAAGTTTAGGATGTCCTCTTTTTGTGGAGCAAGGAACACCGCCGCGTCATCGCATACAAGGAAGTGCGGAGGATGGGTCCCCGACCCCGGACTTTGTGAAGAATCCCATGAGAGGTGGCAAGGTCAAGCACTTGTTGAATAGGATCGATGCCAATGTTGAAAAGAAGCAGGGATAGTGGATGCCCTTGGCGGAGGCCCCAACCATGGGCGGCGGGGGCGGGGGGGGGGGGCGGCCACCCCATTGAGGAAGACACGGGATGTGGAAGTGATGAATAGCACGGTGATCCAATTCTGGAAGGTACTCAGTAACCCTCTCCGTTGAAGGAGATCAAGAAAATAGTCCCATGTCATGGAATCGGAAGCTTTGAGAATGTCAAGCTTGAAGAGGAGACTCGGGGTTTTGTTCTTGTGCAATCTCGTGGTAAAATGTTTGACATAGAGGAAGTTGTTGTGAATGATTCTTCTCTTAATAAAGGTACTTTGGGCATTCGAAATGATCTTGTTCATGAAAGGCCCAAGGCGAAGAGCGAGAGAAGGTTGGGAGAGACGAGCACGGCCGCCGCATTCATCGCCCAGCGCATACTTCCGCTCCTCCTCTTCGCCAGGGCGCGCCCCCTCCTGCCACTGCCACCCCACCTCCGCTTTGTCACCCGACGGTGTGGCCTGCCCTGTCTCTACATCGACACCCTGCTGCGCCCCAAGGCCAAGGTCTCCTAGCAAGTTCCAGCATGCCGCGCGCGGGCGACCCCGACACTAGGTCGGACGAGAGCTTTGTCTTCATCTCCATCATTTATGCGATGCAGCGTGAAGCTTGGCTACTCTCCATCAACGTTGCAGTGGCGTGGCTAAATGGCCTGGTGGAGGGTGTCTCTCCACGGGGCCGTGGAGCGCTCGGTTGTGGTAGCATGCAATATGGACATGAATTTCCATGTCAGAGCAGGGCTGGAAAACGTTCCCTGCATGCCTAGAATGACCACACGGTCTCTTGGATCATTGGCAAAGCTTCATCCTTCAACTACATCGAGCATCGCTCCCTCAGGAGGAGAGCACTGATGTGCTTTGGGTTTGGGTGTGGGCCCAGCACCATCCCCAAAATCAAGCGGGTCACTCTGCCTGCCTGCAATGCACCGGTAGTGGCCAGTGGGTGGCCATGCGCGCGGCCGCCGCGGGCTTCGCTACCGTGTCCTCATACACCCATTAGTGGAGAACAGGCCTATAGTCGCGGGCCGTAAGCGCCTTTTGTCGCGGGCGGCGACCCGCGACAACGGAGGCGGGACAAAAGGTCCACCTTTTTGTCGCGGATCGCTTACCACCCGCGACATATGCTCCACCACGTGGTAGGCGCGGGGCGCCAGGGGGCATACCCTTTTGTCGCGGGTCGTAATACCACCCGCGACAAAAAGGCCTCTACATGGCGCGCGCAGAACGCTGTTGCTTTAGGGTTTGAGGGGTGCAGCCCCCCCCCCCCCGCCACCGGTACCGCCCCCGGTTTGTTTCATTTTTTCATTTTAAAATAAAAGTTGCATACTTTTATAAGCTACTATAAGTTGTACACGTTCATTTATTATATATAGATCGAGCAAACAAATATTGGAAGCAAAATTCTATTCGTAGATTCCCCTTACAAATATACATGGAGCTTACTACTACCGGGACAAAAGCCCGTCGTCTATTCGAACTAATACATATACATGGAGCTCCCTACTACCGACGCCTCTTTGGACTAAACCGGCCCTTGTCGTCTATTAGTTCTGTCAACAGAAATCCCGCCAGTTCCTCCGTAATTCCTAGTATGTGTTCCTGTGGTTGGAGGTTCTCCCGCATGCAGTCGACCTATATAGGAAAATGAGATGAATATGATTATATCAATCTTGATAACGAAATATTGACGATAATAAATTAAAGTTGTGAATGTTATTTCTTACGTTGAATCTATTATCGTTGTGCTTCTCAGTGGTTAACATGTGAATGGACTCGCAAACGTAGTATCCACATAGATTCGTCCCATGTGGCTGCTGGGCGCATGGTACAATAGTAAATGTGAGCTGTTCTGCGAAGTTACCCGTAATAATCTCCTTGAAAGATGTCCAAACCCTGCCAGGAAAAAGAATGATAGAATGAATGGATGATTAATTGATATCTCACGAAAGATATAGCGCGACAATGATTGAAATCACGTCTGGAGAATCTCCTGCAAGTTGCGGAACCCGTCCAAACCTCTATTCAATGGGTCGCTTACTTCAACAATTCCCTTATCAACTTTAATGTTTAGCAGAATCCAGTGGAAACTGCACATGTTTATATAGACGTCATGAATTAGACTTAACATCGAGTAAGAAAAATTGAATGTGCACAATAGATCAGTAAGACTCTCACCTTTAGTTATAAGGAAAGAGTATTGAATCACAGAAGCTTTGCTCCACTATAAACCTCGTTAGGTTTTCCACCGTTTCTTCGATTTTATTCTTTACGATTTCATGATGTACTTTATCTGGGTCAACAAACCCAACATTGTACACCTTATTACGGCTGCATTCAACCATCTTCAGTCTGCATAAGAGAACACATAAGATATAATGAGTATATGCAATGAACAGGAACAACTGAATGAACATGAACTTATATGTATTTAAAAACTTACAAGCAGTAGCAACGCATGAGAGATTTATCGAGGGCATTTAAATTGAATAACTGCCAGAGTTCATTCATCTCCATATGGATCTGCTCCCTTCGGAAGTAATAATCTCCTGGGATATCCGCAAAAATGAAACTTGTGTTCTCCTTGCACGCATTAAGGTACCACTGATGCAAATTCCGCATATGCATTGGCAGTTTATGCAGCCTCTCTTTGCTGACCAACTCGGACCCGTAGACAAATGTAGGAGTTGTATCAGCAATGGTAATACAGCATCTGCGGCATTCAGCAAATCCTCCACGGTACATCCATAGTCAGCCGCTAGCTTTGCAGCTTCTTCCATATTGATACCACCATGTTCCTGGTACACCGGGGGAACAGCTAAGACTTTGAGTGGTGGGATCGATTGTTTGGCCTGTTGTCCGAGCTGGGAAACTTCCTTTCCTTTTCTGCCTGCTGTCGCTTGCTTGGCCTTGAGGGGTGCACTTGTTGAACTTGATTTCTCCCCGACTACACTTCTTGCTGATGATTTGCTCGTTCTAGCACTATCCTTCTTCTTACCAGCACTATCCTTCTTGTCCTCAATTACCTTCGCAAGTGTGCGTGTATAGTCATCCTTCTTCTCGTGTAAGTCATATTGCGATGGTGTGTTCAGAAAACTAAGAGCAGATGTTTTTTGCTTCTCTCTGTATGGTGCTAGGGCCTTGGGTTTCTCCTTATGAAAATGTTCATAATTGTGTTTCTTGACAGCAGCCTCAGTTTCCTCTTCGGTAAGATCGTAAGCACGCGGGGAGGAAGCTTTGGTACTCTTGGTAGGGGCGACATTTTGCGGACAGGACTCTTCACACGCTTCCGCTTGGGTGCATTCCGAGTATTAGTGGACGCATGCGGCGGCGCAGTAGATGGAGATGGAGTAGGGATGTGGTGGTCAAAGTCATGGGGTGATGGTGGCGACATGTGATCAGTCGGAGGAGGTGATGGTGGCCTTCGATCATTTGGAGGAGGTGATGGTGACCTGGTGGGACGACTAGTAGAGGTTACCATGCCTGGAAGCTTGATGTTTTTCTTTTCCCAAAGAATGATTTCTCCCCAGTACGTCTCCGAGTGTATCCCGGCCATCACCTCCAGCGATTACGAGCTCCAATGACTCCCACGTCGGTACAACTGTATCCACCCCGACACGAGCATAGCCAGCTGGAATCTCATTGCCATGCCATGTGGCCGGCTCACCTTCACGTCCAAATGCAGGTAAGACATAGCCGACCGCCACATTAACAGACATGTTCCTGATCACCTCATGGAGATCACAAGGTGTTTGCTCCTTGATTCCATCCACGGGGTCGCCAGGACCGCCATCTATCATCCGTGTAGGCGGGGCCTCCTAGTCGGCCACGCTGCTGTCTCATCGCTGAGATATGCCGGCGGTATTATCTGGCTCGCGCTGTCCTTTAAGTTCATTAATCTCCCACTGCTGCTGCTGAATCTCCCGCTTCTGCTGGTCTAGTTGGTGTTGGAACTCAGCCATCCGGTCATTCTGCACCTCCAGCTCGCATTTTTTTGCTCTCGCTCGGCATCTATAAGTCTCCGCGTCGTTCGGAAACCCAAGCGCCCACGAAACACTAGGGCCGAAGCCTCTTGTTCGTCCTCCCTTTTCAGGATTACCGAGGACAAGCGTCAGCAAGTCTTTCTCTCTATCGGGAGCAAACTTCAGTTTTCCCGCTTTAATATATGTCGTCACTTCAATCCATTTCCCCCTGGGTATCTTAACCTTGCTATCACTTTCAACAAGGTCCCCTGTCTCCTTTTCACACTCACAGCCATGCCCAAGGAACCAATTTTGAGCCCTAGTGTCCCATCCTTCTCGCTCAGGTTCTGGAGTGATCCCATTCCGCTTGATCTCAGCCTCTTGTGCATCCCACTTAGGCATGGCTACTTCGTAGCCCCCTCGCCCCGTATGATGGTGATATAACTTTTCGCTTGCATTCTTCTTGTTTTTCTTTGACAATGCCACAGCATCCTCTGAGCTCTTGTACTTTACAAATTCTTCCCAGTTGTGCTCCTGCTTCGATAGATAGCCTTCGAATACTGGAGGCTTCTTCTCGGCCTTATAAGTTGCCCATAACCGGTTCTTCCACGCCCGGAAAAGTTCCCCCATCTTCTGAAGAGCCCATTTCTTCACTAGCGCCCTCTGCTTCTTCATCTCAGTCTCCGATCCCAATTGTGGCAAACTGAAATGTGCCATGAGGTCGTCAAAAAGCGTGTATTTGTACCTATCGACAACCTCACTTTCAGACACCTGCTTGGTCTTGTTCCATTCTTTAATAGTGATCGGGATGCGATCCCTAACCAGAACTCCGCACTGATTTTTGAATTTCTTTGCGACAAATTGGGCTGCCACCGGTTTGCCTTTAGGTGATATAGCTTCAATTGTGAAGTGGTCTTTCTTGGTCAACTTCTTTGCCGGGCCTCGTTTCTCCAACTTATCTTCGGAGGCCTAAGAGAACAAAAATTAATTAATTTATATACATATGTACATATAGAATTCCATTAATGCCTCTAGTGATCGTATACCTCGCCTTCACCGGAGCACTCTGCTTCTCCATCACCAGAGCACTCGGCTTCTCCATCACCGGAGCCGCGGTCTTCTCCATCACCGGAGCCGCGGTCTTCTCCGTCGACTTCTGGACCATCGCGGATTATGTTCTCGACTAGGTCTTCCTGTTCCAAGTCTCGATTGAATTCGAATGGATCCATTGTTTCTGCAAAAAATTAAATCGATAAGTACATGTTCTAAACCTAACCCATTCGGATGGGGTAGGCTCAAGGAGGGGAAGGCGGCGTGGAGAAGGGAGAAGAGGGTGCGTCAGGTAGAGGATCTCGATAATGCTCACGTGTTTGCGAGAGGGAGAGGGTGTCGGTTGTTTGCAAGAGGGAGAGGGCATCGGGTGTTTGCGAGAGGGAGAGGGTGTCGGCGTCGGTTGTTTGCGAGAGGGAGAGGGTGTCGGCATCGGTTGTTTGCGAGAGGGCGAGGGTGTTGGCGTCGGTTGTTTGTGAGAGGGAGAGGGTGTCGGCGATGGGTGTTAGCGAGAGGGAGAGGGTGTCGGGGATGGGTGTTTGCGAGAGGGAGAGGGAGTCGGCGACGTGTGTTTGCGAGATGGAGAGGGGTGGTGTTGGCGTCGGGTTCGTCGGTGGAGGATTCGTCTGCTAGGGTTTGTCGTCGGGTTCAAAAATTACGAAACTAAATTACGAAACTTAATGCATATACTAAATTACTAACTAAATAGTGTTGCGGTCAGAAACCCACCGGCGAGCAGCGACGGGCAACACAGTAGAGCCGGGAGGCTCCCAGGACTGCGACTGGCCCTGGTCCCTCGAGCGACGGCCCGCAAAGACTCGGCACGCACGTCCGATGCTGGTGCAAGGGCGTGCCACCTGACCTATACCTGGTCGTGAAGGTGATGGATTTGCCTCGCTTAGTTTCCTCGCATGGCATACACGTAAACATTAAATACGAGCCTCGATCGGCTCTCAGGTTGTCCTGTGAATCGGCTCAAGGAGCCGATCCACCCACGATTCGTACGAGGTGTACGATCACATGGTGGTCCTGCTTGATCAAAATAAAGCTAAAACGACCTACTACGATTTAGGGTTTTCACCACATAATCAGAACATCCTACGCGTGATTGAGCCTGGCGGCCACGCACGGTGATCGTAAACTGACCCTAGACAAGGCCTAAAAACCAACATGAAGTTGATCCCCGGAACATCTTGTCTAGGGCTAGCAAACTACACCCTACGTACCACTGGATCCTTCAACCCGTTTGTAAGGCCTAACTATGCAGATATTAAACTAATCCTTGAAGAACAAGGAGCAATCATAACGGATCGGATCTACTAAATAATGATCAAGCGAGTGCCGCCCTTACACCTAAGATAGGTGTAAGGGCGGCTAGACGTCTAAGGGTTGCACGGACGAAAGCATATGATACGATGAAACAATGCTAACCCTAACACATCTATGATAACTACGTTGCTCGCCATCAACAAGGCTTCAAGCACGAGCAACGCATGAACAGCGAATAACGTGTATCGCCTAGATCGCAAGATGCGATCTAGGCAGCATGATGCTTACCCGGAAGAAACCCTCGAGACAAGGGAGTTGGCGATGCGCCTAGATTGGTTTGTGGTGAACGTGATTGTTTTTTATTTCATAAACCCTAGACACATATTTATAGTCCGTATACTTTCTAACGTGGGAATAATCCCAACCGTGCACGAGCCAAACTCTATCTAACCGACACGTATCCTACTATATTTACAGATACACGGGCAAACTAGCCCAAACTTTGTATATAAGGCCGATTCATGTATTCCTTCATGTATATTCTTCAAGCCCATCTTTAATCGCGGCCCACCTCTGATCCGGTCAAATTCTGGTGATAACACATGCCCCCCTGGTTTTGGAAATGACAATTCCAAAATCACTCTGCTTTTTCTTCGTCGGGTCATGTCGTGGCAGAGCAGAACCGTCGCAGTATCCTTCATCATGATGCCTTGCCTCCTCCACTTCTCCGCGTGACCTGGCAAATTTTTTTTACTGGCCGATTTTCTATCGGCCCCCAATATTTCTATGCACATGTATCGCATATGTTCATCTGATTAGGTGCCCCCCGAGCCAAATCTGCCGAGTAATCGCGGATATCGGCTCGTGGTTAGCCAAGGCACCGTATTTGAACGTCGGCTCCGTTAGGACCGAGTGTTGACTTCTTCCAGCTCATCAGCCGACGTAAACCCGTTGCCCATTAGATCGACGTTGAACACAGGCAGAGCGTATGGTGAGGATAATTTTGGCCGATTGCTGGAATCGGCCTCCATGTTGATTGAATCGCTCAATCAAGGTTTTGCAATGTTCGTCCATAGATCTTTGGGGCCGATCACAAGGACCGGCCTCGCCACGTTCGTCCATAGATTTGTTCTTGCTATACAGTCAGGCCGGTGGATAAGACCAGCCTAACCCCGTCCTTCATCACGTCGATGCGCTCGCAGTCGTCCAAAGTGATGCCTGAGAGTGGCTCTTGGCCTGTTGTCTCCCAAACGTTCATGCCAGCCGTTGAAATCTCGGCTGAGTCATCTGCGTGGACGACCTCTACTTCATCTCCATCCCACTCGTATTAAGCATTGGTGCATCGTGGATGGAATGCAACAGTTGGCGTGGATCCAATCTCTCCCTAGCAGGACAGCGTAGGTGCTCTTGCTATCGACAATAAAGAACGTCGTAGGGATGGTTTTCCTTCCTACGGTCAGATCCACATTCAGCACACCTTGTGCGTCAGATGCTTGGCCGTTGAAATCGCTCAGTGTAACGTTGGTCTTGATCAGATCCGAGCTAGAGCGTCCCAACCGACGTAGCATGGAATATGGCATGATGTTGACTGCCGCTCCGGTGTCCACCAGCATCTTGTTGACAGGTTGCCCATTGATATAACCTCGCAAGTACAAGGCCTTCAGGTGTCTGTAGCTTCTTTCTCGTGGCTTCTCAAAGATAACCGGCCGTGGGCCGCAGTCAAGTTGTGCCACAGGTGCTTCGTCTAATCTCGGAGCACTAAACTCCATCGGAAGGATGAACACCATGTTTGTGCCAGCCCGATGTCTCATCATCGGCTTTCTTTGTCCGGGGCGCCACTCTTTCCTTTGTGGCCGACCTTCTTCGTCCGTGGTTCGCTGAATTTTCGCGGTCGATCGGGCCGCGCCTTCCTTAACGTGTGCGGGTATAACCTTTCGGCTTCCTCCAAACCACGCAGCCGCTGAACCCTACGCTTTTGGGAACGGCTGAGTCCATCGTGGCACCACCTTGGCCGGTGGTACTTATCTTCCTCTTCTTCATCATCGTCCTCTAGTTCCTCGAGATCTTCTTCCTGAGAGGACTCAGCGTGCTTGTTCCGAGGCGGGAGAGGCCCTAGACGTTTGAACACGGACACGTTAGCTGCATCCTTCTTCTTCTGTCTACATTCTGGGGAGTTGCCGATTGTAGGCAATCGGCTCATTCCTGAATCCCAGCAGATGTACCGAAGAAGGGACAGTCCCGGTGCCTATCCACGTCGTCTTGCTCTCTCGACTTTTCCTTGGCGTGGCGCTCATATCTCTCCTCGTCGCGATCATGCCGACGATGTCTCCTGGCGTCCCTAGCCAGACGATCTCTTTCGTCATCGTTGTTGTAATTTCGGCGTTGGTCGTATTGACTCACATATTTGTTGAGGAGGTGATCAAAGAGAGGTCGCTGATATCTCACATTCCTCACTTCTCCCTCTGTGATGTAGCGCTTGCCATCGTGACGGAGCCGATCGCGTGGAACGGCTTCCTCTTTGTCGTTGTCATGAGAGCAGCTGCCCTCGTCTCTATCCTTGCCAGGGTGGTGCACAAGTCCTACAATGTTGATGTCGAACGAGAAACCTCGGCCGGCACCTCCTGTGGTAAGTGCACTCCACCGTTTCAACGGTGGGGAAGGGGTGTGTGTCGACTTTCATGGCGTACTGGCTGAAAATTAGACGCCCTTGTTCTATCGCCATTTGGATCTACTGACGCCACACCCTGCAGTCGTTGGTGGCATGGGTGAACGTGTTATGCCACTTGCAGTATGGCTTTCCGTTCAGCTCCTGAGCCGTGGGGATCTTGTGGCCTTCGGGTACCTTTAGCTACTTCTCCTTAAGTAAGAGGTCGAAAATTTGCTCAGCCTTGGTCACATCGAAGTCAAACCCTCTTGGAGGACCTTGTGGCTTAACCCACTTACAGGACACGGGGCTTGCCCCCGAGTCCATTCAGCCACTGCTACCTCTTGATCTCCCGCAGAACCTTCATCTTCATCTGCCTCAACCAGGACCACCGCACGCTTGAATTTATCCTGGTATACCTCTGGGTGGCGCTGTTCATATAATGACAGCTTCTGCACCATGTGCGCCAGTGAAGGGTAGTCTGCTTGGGAGGCCACATCCTTGATCGGTGATGCGAGACCCACCACCGCCAACTCGACTGCTTCTTTTCAGTCACACGAGCCGAATAGCATCGGTTCCTAACGGTCCTGAGGCGCTGGACGTATTCTGACACTGTTTCTCCGCGCTTCTATCGTACTTGTGCTAGATCGGCAATGCCAGCCTCGGAACCCTCTGAGTGATACTGCATATGGAACTGCTCTTCCAACTGCTTCCAAGTCCGGATTGAGTTTGGTGGTAGCGATGTGTACCACCCGAAAGCCGATCCTGTGAGGGACTGTGCGAAGAACCTCACACGCAGCTCATCCGATGCTGAGATCGTGCCCAGCTGTGCCAAATATCGGCTCACATGCTCGATTGAGCTGGAACCATCCGATCCACTAAATTTGGAGAATTCAGGGAGCCGATATTTGGGTGGTAGTGGGATCAACTCGTACTCGTTGGGGTACGGCTTGGAATAGCCGATTGCCCTCCTTTTCGGCACCATGCCGAACTGGTCTCTCAAGATTGTACTGATCTGATCCGCGGTGCTGGCTGCAGGAGTCGAACTCTGAAGATTCGCCGGAGTGGCATACTTAGCCAGCCACGCTTGTGATACGTCTCCAACGTACTTATAATTTCTGATGTTCCATGCTTGTTTTATGACAATACTTACATGATTTGCTTGCACTTTATAATGTTTTTATGCGTTTTCCGGAACTAACCTATTAACAAGATGCCACAGTGCCGTCCTCGTTTTCTGTTGTTTTTGGTTCCGGAAAGGTCGTTAGGGCAATATTCTCGGAATTCGACGAAACGAAGACCAAACATCCTATTTTTCCCGGAAGCACCCAGAACACCGAAGGGGAGTCGGAGGAGAGCCAGGGGCCACCACACATGTGGGCCGCGCGGTCCACACCTTGGCCGCGCCGGCCTACTGTGGGGCCACCCTGTCGCCCCTCCTGTGCCGCCTATTCGCCTATTTAAGCCCTTTCGACCTAAAAACGCAGTACCTTTTGACAAAACTCCAGAAAGACTCCAGGGGCGCCGCCACCATCGCGAAACTCCGTTTTGGGGGACAGAACTCTCTGTTCCGGCACCCTGCCGGGACGGGGAAGTGCCCCCGGAAGCCATCTCCATCAACGCCATCGCCTCCATCATGCTCCGTGAGTAGTTCCCCCATGGACTACGGGTTCTAGCTGTAGCTAGTTGGTATCATCTCTCCCATGTACTTAAATACAATGATCTCATGAGCTGCCTTACATGATTGAGATTCATCCGATGTAATCGGTGTTGTGTTTGTCGGGATCCGATGGATTGTTACGTTATGATTGTCTATCTACAAAGTTTATGAAGTTATTGTTGCTGCAATCTTGTTGTGTTTAATGCTTGTCACTAGGGCCCGAGTGGCATGATCTTAGATTTAAGCTCTATACTTATTGCTTAGATTGTATCTACAAGTTGTATGCACATGTCTATGTCCGGAACCAAAGGCCCCAAAGTGACGAAATTGGGACAACCGGAGGGGAAGGCTTAGATATGAGGATCACATGTTTTCACGGAGTGTTAATGCTTTGCTCCGGTGCTCTATTAAAAGGAGTACCTTAATTTCCGATGAGATTCCCTAGAGGCCCTGCTGCCACCGGCTGGTAGGACAAAAGATGTTGTACAAGTTTCTCATTGCGAGCACGTATGACTATATTTGGAAAACATGCCTACATGATTAATGATCTTGATATTCTCGTCTTAATGCTATTTCAATCCTATCAATTGCCCAACTGTAATTTGTTCACCCAACACTTGTTATTGGAGAGTTGCCACTAGTGTAGATAGCTGGGAACCCCGGTCCATCTTTCATCATCATATACTCGTTCTACATGTCATTGGAAGTAGTATCAACTATTTTCTGGTGCCATTGCTGCTGTGTTACTATTACTGCTGCTGTGTTACTTTTACTATTGCTCCCATATTACTGCTACTTTCACATCACCCCTGTTACTAGTGCTTTTCCAGTGTGCACTGAATTGACAACTCGGTTGTTAAGGCTTATAAGTATTCTTTACCTCCCCTTGTGTCGAATCAATAAATTTGGGTTTTACTTCCCTCGAAGACTGTTGCGATCCCCTATACTTGTGGGTCATCAAGACTATTTTCTGGCGTCGTTGCCGGGGAGGCATAGCTCTACTCATAAGTTCACCTGGGGAGTACACTCTACCTCTCTCTCTATTTTATTTTATTTTGTTTTGCTTAGTTTACTTTTGTCTAGCTTATTTGTGCTTAGTTTATTTCTGTCTAGTATTATTTTGCTTAGTTTACTTTTGTCTAGTTTCTTTTTTTGTCTAGTTTTATTTTTCTCATATACCCAAAAATCCATAAAATTTTGAAAAACCTAAAAATTAAAAACTGCTGTTATGGGAGAACCAACAACCTACTTGGAGCTTATAGAATGTTATAATAATTATAGAGAATCAAGAACTGGTAAAATAATGAGTGCTATGATAGAAAAATTGAATACAATTGCTAAAATCTTGCTTAAACGCCATGATATAAACTGTTGCTCTCAACAGGATACTAAACATCTTAAATTTCAATGTGGCTTTAGTGAGGAATTTTTAATTAAGAACTATAATCGGAATTGCTATATTCATTATGGGTTCGAAGAGGTAGAACAATTTGTCTTATTTATGAGAGCCTCCGAGATAGAATCCTTCATGGTTGAGAATTATGAAACTTGTGTTGTTTGTAAGGACCTTAAAGATTATGTCTCTACTATCCTTAATTCTTGCATAGAATGCTACAGTAGGAATCCTTATATCCTTGATTATAAAGAGAGACACATTAATGCACAAGAATGCACTCACAATTTGCGAGGAACCGGTGGAAGAAGAAATTGATGAACCCGAAAGCTCATTGGATGAAAAAGAGGAGGAAATTGATGAACCTGAAAGCTCATTGGATGAAAAAGAAGAGGAGAGTGATGAACAAAAGGAGGAAGAATGGATTAGCTAACCATGCCAACCTTCTAATGAGAGTAACTCTTTATCTCTTACACTATTTGATTGTCCTCCATGCTTACCGGAAGAGGTTGAATGTTATGTTCCTCGTGGATTCTCTTGAAATAGTACCTATGAGTAATACATGTGAGAATGATTATGCTACTGTTATTTATGATAATCCATGCTATTTTGATAAATCTTATGATAATGCTTTGTTTGTGCCTGATGTCGAAATGCATGGTACTAAAGAATTTTGCTTGGCAAATGTTTATGATAAAGCTCTAGATGATGGTCCTATGTTACTTGATAATATTAATTGTACTACTAATGAAAATGGGATTGGAGAGTTCTTGACTTTATCTATGAGTCTGATACGTCTCCGACGTATCGATAATTTCTTATGTTCCATGCCACATTATTGATGATATCTACATGTTTTATGCACACTTTATGTCATATTCGTGCATTTTCTGGAACTAACCTATTAACAAGATGCCGAAGAGCCGATTCTGTCGTTTTCTGTTGTTTTTGGTTTCAGAAATCCTAGTAACGAAATATTCTCGGAATTGGACGAAATCAACGCCCAGGGTCCTATTTTGCCACGAAGCTTCCGGAAGATCGAAGAGGAGTCGAAGTGGGGCCACGAGGCGCCGCCACCATAGGGCGGCGCGGCCCGGGCCCCGGCCGCGCCGACCTGTGGTGTGGGGCCCTCGTGTGGCCCCCCACGTTGCCCTTCCGCCTACTTAAAGCCTCCGTCGCGAAAACCCCGATGCCGAGAACCACGATACGGAAAACCTTCCAGAGACGCCGCCGCCGCCAATCCCATCTCGGGGGATTCTGGAGATCTCCTCCGGCACCCTGCCGGAGAGGGGATTCATCTCCCGGAGGACTCTTCACCGCCATGGTCGCCTCCGGAGTGATGAGTGAGTAGTTCACCCCTGGACTATGGGTCCATAGCAGTAGCTAGATGGTTGTCTTCTCCTCATTGTGCTTCATTGTTGGATCTTGTGAGCTGCCTAACATGATCAAGATCATCTATCCGTAATACTATATGTTGTGTTTGTCGGGATCCGATGGATAGAGAATACCATGTTATGTTAATTATCAAGTTATTACCTATGTGTTGTTTATGATCTTGCATGCTCTCCGTTATTAGTAGAGGCTCCGGCCAAGTTTTTGCTCTTAACTCCAAGAGGGAGTATTTATGCTCGATAGTGGGTTCATGCCTCCATTGATACCGGGACGGTGACGGAAAGTTCTAAGGTTGTGTTGTGTCTGTTGCCACTAGGGATAAAACATTGATGCTATGTCTAAGGATGTAGTTGTTGATTACATTACGCACCATACTTAATGCAATTGTCTGTTGCTTTGCAACTTAATACTGGAAGGGGTTCGGATGATAACCTGAAGGTGGACTTTTTAGGCATAGATGCAGTTGGATGGCAGTCTATGTACTTTGTCGTAATGCCCAATTAAATCTCACTGTACTTATCATGACATGTATGTGCATTGTTATACCCTCTCTATTTGTCAATTGCCCGACTGTAATTTGTTCACCCAACATGCTTTTATCTTATGGGAGAGACACCTCTAGTGAACTGTGGACCCCGGTCCATTCTTTTATACTCGAAATACAAATCTGCTGCAATACTTGTTTTTTACTGTTTTCTCTGCAAACAATCATCTTCCACACAATACGGTTAATCCTTTGTTACAGACAAGCCGGTGAGATTGACAACCTCACTGTTTCGTTGGGGCAAAGTACTTTGGCTGTGTTGTGCGGGTTCCACGTTGGCGCCGGAATCTCCGGTGTTGCGCCGCACTACATCCCGCCGCCATCAACCTTCAACGTGCTTCTTGGCTCCTCCTGGTTCGATAAACCTTGGTTTCTTTCTGAGGGAAAACTTGCTGCTGTGCGCATCATACCTTCCTCTTGGGGTTCCCAACGAACATGTGAGTTACACGCCATCAGAGTCCCATATCTCTTGAGATTGATCAATCATCTTGTCATATTATTGATAAAAGTGAGTTTGAAAGTCTTAATCCCACTATTTTTGAGCTTGATAAAAATTATGTGTTTATGGATCATGAAAAGCATGCTATATGTGATAGTTATATTATTGAGTTTGTTCGTGAAGCTACTGAAAACTATTATGAGAGAGGAAAATATGGTAGTAGAAATTTGCATGGTACTAAAACACCTCTCTATATGCTTAAAATTTTGAAGCTACACTTGTTTTATCTTCTTATGCTTGTCACTTTGTTCTTCATGAATTTATTTATTTACAAGATTCCTATGCATAGGAAGCATGTGAGACTTAAATGTGTTTTGAATTTGCTTTTTGATGCTCTCTTTTGCTTCAAATACTATTTCTTGGGAGTGCATCATTAAAACTGCTGAGCCCATCTTAATGGCTATAAAGAAAGAACTTCTTGGGAGATAACCCATGTGTTATTTTGCTACAGTACTTTGTTTTATATTTGTGTCTTGGAAGTTGTTTACTACTGTAGCAACCTCTCCTTATCTTAGTTTTGTGTTTTGTTGTGCCAAGTGAAGCCTCTAATCGAAGGTTGATACTAGATTTGGATTTCTGCGCAGAAACAGATTTCTATCTATCACGAATCTGGGCTGTTTTCTCTGTAGGTAACTCAGAAAAATATGCCAATTTACGTGCGTGTTCTTCAGATATGTACGCAACTTTCATTAGTTTTGAGTTTTCTGATTTGAGGAACGGAAGTATTTATTTAAAATTCGTCTTTACTGGCTGTTCTGTTTTGGCAGATTCTGTCTCTGTTTTTTGCATTGTCTCTTGTGGACTTTAAGCGAGGTTTTCTAGACGTAGAGGGCTGTAGCTAATGTTTTATTGAGTTCTTGCAATGTGCCACTACAGAACCAAGGTGGATTCATGTTTTTTGAGTACTAACCCCTCTAATGAAGTTTATGAGAAGTTTGGTGTGAAGGAAGTTTTCAAGGGTCAAGAGAAGAGGATGATATATGATCAAGAAGAGTGAAAAGTCTAAGCTTGGGGATGCCCCCGTGGTTCATCCCAGCATATTTCAAGGAGACTCAAGCGTCTAAGCTTGGGGATGCCCAAGGCATCCCCTTCTTCATCAACTTATCAGGTTCCTTCTATTGAAACTATATTTTTATTCGGTCACATCATATGTGCTTTACTTGGAGCGTCTGTGTGCTTTTATTTTTGTTTTTGTTTGAATAAGATCGGATCCTAGCAATTCTTGTTTGGGAGAGAGACACGCTCCGCTTTTTCATATGAACACTCGTGTTCTTCGTTTTACTTTTAATGTTCAATGATAAAAGTTGGAAGCTATTGCACTTATTTATATTTGGTTCAAAACAGGAAATGCCTCATCATGTCTTGGATAATTTGACACTTGGCAATTGTTTTGAGCTCTCAAGTAGATCATGATTAAGTTTTTTCATTTAGTCTAAGCCTATTAGTGGAGAACTACTGTAGAGCTTGTTGAAATTGGTTTGCATAATTGGTCTCTCTTAAGGTCTAGATATTTTCTAGTAAAAGTGTTTGAGCAACAAGGAAGACGAGTGTAGAGTATTATAATGCTTGCAATATGTTCTTATGTAAGTCTTGATGTACCGGTTCATACTTGTGTTTGCTTCAAATAACCTTGCTAGCCCAAAGCCTTGTGCCGAGAGGGAATGCTTCTCGTGCATCCAAAACCTTGAGCCAACCACTATGCCATTTGTGTCCACCATATCTACCTACTATGTGGTATTTCTGCCATTCCAAAGTAAATTGCTTGAGTGCTACCTTTAAACAATTCAAAATTTATCACCTCTGATTTGTGTCGATGTTTAATAGCTCATGAGGAAGTATGCGGTGTTTATCTTTCAATCTTGTTGGGCAACTTTCACCAATGGACTAGTGGCTTCATCCGCTTATCCAATAACTTTGCAAAAAGAGCTGGCAATGGGATTCCCAGTCCCAAATTAATTAACAAAAATAGACACTCCTCCATGGTATGTGATTGTTGGACGGCACCCGAAGGATTCGGTTAGCCATGGCTTGAGAAAGCAAAGGTGGGGAGGAGTGTCATCATAATAAAACTAAAATAAAAGGCACTCCTTCATGGTATGAGATTGTTGGCAGGCACCCGAGGATTCGGTTAGCCATGGTTTGTGAAAGAAAGGTTGGAAGGAGTGCCACACAAAAATAAAAACAAAATGGGAGCCGCTCTTTGAAGGTTTGTCTGGCAAGGGGGTTAGAGTGCGCACTACCATTCGTTGACAACAACAAACACCTCTCAAAACTTTACTTTTATGCTCTCTTTATGTTTTCAAAACCAAAGCTCTAGCACAAATATAGCAATCAATGCTTCCCTCTTCGAAGGGCCATTCTTTTACTTTATGTTGAGTCAGTTTACCTACTTCCTTCCATCTTAGAAGCAAACACTTGTGTCAACTGTGCATTGATTCTTACATACTTGCTTATTCGCATTCATTATATTACTTTGTGTTGACCATTATCCATGAGATATGTATGTTGAAAGTTGAAAGCAACTGCTGAAACTTAAATCTTCCTCTGTGTTGCTTCGATGCCTTTACTTTGAATTTATTGCTTTATGAGTTAACTCTTATGTGAGACTTTTGATGCTTGTCTTGAAAGTACTATTCATGAAAAGTTTTGCTATATGTTATCTATTTGTTAGCAACTATAGATCATTGCCTTGAGTCACTTCATTCATCTCATGTGCTTTGTAATAGTATGATCAAGGTTATGTAAGTAGCATCTCACTACAGAAATTACTCTTTTTTTATTGTTTACCTACTCGAGGACGAGCAGGAACTAAGCTTGGGGATGCTTGATACGTCTCCAACGTACCTATAATTTCTGATGTTCCATGCTTGTTTTATGACAATACTTACATGATTTGCTTGCACTTTATAATGTTTTTATGCGTTTTCCGGCACTAACCTATTAACAAGATGCCACGGTGCCGGTTCTGTTTTCCGCTGTTTTTGGTTCCGGAAAGGCTGTTCGGGCAATATTCTCGGAATTCGACGAAACGAAGACCAAACATCCTATTTTTCCCGGAAGCACCCGGAACACCGAAGGGGAGTCGGAGGAGAGCCGGGGGCCACCACACATGTGGGCTGCGCGGGCCACACCTTGGCCGCGCCGGCCTACTGTGGGGCCACCCTGTCGCCCCTCCTGCGCCGCCTCTTCGCCTATTTAAGCCCTTTCGACCTAAAAACGCAGTACCTTTTGACGAAACTTCAGAAAGACTCCAGGCTAGCAAGGTTATTTGAAACAAACACAAGGATGAACGGTGCAGCAAAACTCACATAAAAGACATATTGTAAACATTATAAGACTCTACACCGTCTTTCTTGTTGTTCAAAACTCAATACTAGATATTATCTAGACTCTAGAGAAACCAAATATGCAAACCAAATTAGCAAGCTCTAAGTGTTTCTTCATTAATGTGTGCAAAGTATATGATGCAAGAGCTTAATCATGAGCACAACAATTGCCAAGTATCAAATTATCCAAGACATTTTAGAGTTACTACATGTAGTATTTTCCAATTCCAGCCATATAACAATTTAACGAAGAAGAAACTTCGCCATGAATACTATGAGTAGAGCCTAAGGACATACTTGTCCATATGCTACAGCGGAGCGTGTCTCTCTCCCATAAAGTGAATGCTAGGATCCATTTTATTCAAACAAAATAAAAAACAAAAACAAACCGACGCTCCAAGCAAAGTGCATAAGATGTGACGGAATAAAAATATAGTTTCAGGGGAGGAACCTGATAATGTTGTCGATGAAGAAGGGGATGCCTTGGGCATACCCAAGCTTAGACGCTTGAGTCTTCTTAGAATATGCAGGGGTGAACCACCGGGGCATCCCCAAGCTTAGAGCTTTCACTCTCCTTGATCATATTGCATCATACTCCTCTCTTGATCCTTGAAAACTTCCTCCACACCAAACTCGAAACAACTCATTAGAGGGTTAGTGCACAATAAAAGTTAACATGTTCAGAGGTGACACAATCATTCTTAACACTTCGGACATTGCATAAAGCTACT
>NC_061513.1:142451604-142523467 GCF_022539505.1 Lolium rigidum | reverse complement strand
GTTAGATTGTATATATATGTATAGGTGTTGCGTATGTATTTTGTACGTATTCTGTACTTTGTAACCCTAACCCTAACCGGCCTACGAGCCTATATATACAACAGGAACCCTGTGGCCTAAACCACGCGAGGCTTTCCCCAAAACCTCTCTCCCTCTCGGTTTCTACATGGTATCAGATATTCTTCGATCCTAAAACCCTAGCCGCCCCCACCTAAACCCTAGCCACCGTCGGCTCTCTTCCGTTGCATCCATGACGACCCCCGGCCGCCTCCCTCAACGCCACGAGCGGCGCGCTTGTCTCCGCCTCTGGCGCTGCTCCGTCGGGTACTGCGCCCCGTTCCGTCGCTCCGCTCGTCCTCAGCTTCTCCTCCGACAACCACTCCAAGTGGTCCATCTACATGCGCGCCGCCCTGGGTCGCGCAGGCCTGATCGGCCATGCCGACGACACCGTCACCGCCAACCCCACCGACGCCGCCTGGGCGGCGGACGACTACTCCGTGCTCAACATCCTTCACTCCAGCATTGACGAGGATATCGCCGACATGGTCCTCGCTCGCGATCAGACCGCCCACCAGCTCTGGCTCGCGATCCTCGAGCTCTTCTCCACCAACAAGGCGAACAAGGCCATCTATCTCGATAACGAGTTTCGTCAGCTTGTGCAGGGCGCCCTCTCCATCACCGAGTACTGCCGTCGCCAAAAGTTCGTCGCCGACGCCCTCGCGGACAATGACTCACCTGTCTCTGCGCGCGCCTCGTCCTCAACACCCTGCGCGGCCTCAGCCCGCGGTTCGCCTCCGCCGCCACCATCATCTCCATGACGGAGCCCCTGCCCTCGTTCCTCCGCATCCGAAGCATGCTCCTGATGGAGGAGATGCAACAGGAAAACGCCGCCTCCAACGCGGCGTCCACCGCCTTCGTCGTCCAGGCTCGCCCGCCCGCGCCACCACCAACGACCTGCACCGGGACCGGCTGCCAAGGCTCCGCCAAGCCCAAGCAAACCTGGAAGCTGAAGCAACCCAAAACTGGTGGCCGCGGCGCCCCTGCTGCACCACCTCGCGCTCCAGCACCGACGGGCCCGTGGGTCTGCTTCTCGCCGCCTCAGGGCTAGTGGCGTGCTCCCTATGCCACGCCGAACGCGCCTGGCATCCTCGGCCCATGCCCCCAGGCCTACAACACTGTCTCCGCGCCCCTGTACCAGTCGGCTCCACCCACCTCCACCGCGCCATCCTGGGACAAAGCCGGCCTCATCGCCGCTCTCAACAACCTCGGCTCCAGCAAGGGTCATGGGTGATGGACACCGGCGCCACCTCTCACATGACCAACAGCGATGGTAACCTCATGACTACTACCCCTCTTTCCACTCCACACTTTGTCACCGTGGGTAACGGCTCCACCGTCCCCATCTCCTCTTCTGGTCATACACTCTTTCGCTCTTCCTCTGGTCAAATATTTAAACTCAACCATGTTCTCTTAGTTCCTCACTTAATCAGAAATTTGCTTTCTATCCGCCAGTTCACCCGTGATAATTATTGTTCGGTTGAGTTTGACGCCTTTGGTTTCTCTGTGAAGGATCTGAAGACCCGTCGCGTGATCCTTCGCTGCAATAGTGATGGGGACCTCTACACCTTTCCCGGCTCCTCCACTCACCGGGTGCCACCCACCGCCATGCTCGCCACCGTAGCTGCCGACTTGTGGCACCAGCATCTAGGTCATCCTGGTCAAGATGCCATGTCGGCTCTCCAGCGTCTATCTTTAATAAAGTGTAATAGACCTCGTAGTATCTCGGTTTGTCATGCGTGCCAACTTGGCAAACATGTTCGGTTGCCATTTAGTTCATCTACTTCAGCTTCTAGTGCCATTTTTGATTTGATACACTGCGATTTGTGGACCTCACCAATTATAAGCAATTCTGGTTTTCGTTACTATCTTATTATATTCGATGATCTTTCCCACTACTATTGGTCGTTTCCACTTAAGTAGAAGTCTGGTGCTCCTCGTACTCTAGAAAATTTCTTCTCCTATGCACGCACACAATTTGGCACCTCCATACGCTCTCTTCAAACCGATAATGGCACCGAATTCATAAACTCCACTGTCCAGAATCTTCTCTCCACCCACGGCACCTCACTACGCCTTTCCTGCCCTTACACTTCTCAGCAAAACGGAAAAGCCGAGCGAGCAATCCGCACTATCAATGACACCATGCGCACGTTGTTATTTCATGCGCATCTCCCAGCATCCTTTTGGGCAGAAGCTCTTGCTGTCACAACCTTCCTCCTAAACCACCGCCCCTGTAAAGCTATAGGGTCTTCCGTTCCCTATACGCGTCTCCACGATCATCCACCATCGTATGATGCTCTTCGTGTCTTCGGTTGCTTGTGCTACCCTAATGTCACCTCCACCGCACAACACAAACTCAGTCCTCGGTCTATTCCGTGTGTGTTCCTCGGCTATCCTTCTAATCATCGTGGGTACCGCTGTTATGATCCATCCTCTAGAAAAGTTCTAATCTCGCGACATGTAATTTTCGACGAGACTGTTTTTCCCTTTCAGATGGCTACACCACCGGCTGCAACTCCATTGCACTCCTTGCGCCGCCTGGACTTCCTCTTCACCGACACTTTGGAGTCCAGGTGACAAGGGATTAACTTGTCAATGCCTACGTATTGTAGACTAGGGTTTAGTTGGAAGTAGAGGGCAAGTAGATCTCGAAGGTTTCAGCCGAAAAGTACTCGACGATTAAGAAACAAGGGTTATGTTGACAATAGATTCGATCCTCTCTTTGTCCCTCGACTCCCCCTTATATAGGAGGCGGAGCCGAGGATACCGTGTTACACAAGATTACAGGTTCCGGGAGACTCTCTGAGTTCAACCCGCAAAGTTACAAGTCTATATTTCCTAATACAACTCTAACTTTCCTTAATACTAACTGGGCTTCCGAACTTCATATTATCCGACTCGTGGGCCTTCGGTAAACCCCGGGTACCATCTTTGGCAGGCCCATTGGGGATGCCTATGTCAGTAGCCCCCGAGATTTTGCTTGAATCGAAGAATCAGGGAAAATCTCCAACTTTATAATCATCCAATAACTCTGTCAAGCTATCACATATCTTTAAATATGCAATTATATATTGTACAGGGATAATGGTAATTGGGGCTAGTTCATCTGATGGATCAGGTACTAGTTAACTGCTCTAGTGGCAATCCGCAAAAACCTACTTCAAGATCATGTCCCTGGACATGATCTTGGGATACTGGTGTTAACTCGACAGGTGCCGCTTAAGGTCTTACCATCTGTCGAGTCCCAGTCATGTTTTATCGGGTACCTAACGCGTCCGTTAGGATTTTTCTTCGTATCTTTTGATACGGAAAAAGTAGCAAACCGACGTCAAAGACGGTGCCACGCCGCTCAGAACGGATCTGGGGTCTTACCTTCGCAAAGTTTTGTGGCATTCAGAGATTATTCGCGACTTAGGCGCTGTGAGAATATATTGTCGAGTGCTCTTTCGGCTGCTGGAATAGCACATTTTATTGAGTCAACGGATGACTTATCTTGCCTTCCCGATGGGAGTATATGTAGAGTTATTTGTATAACTCGAAATATGCTCACTATACTCTTTATAATTTCATCGGGTACGCGAACAACGTTCCCGATGGGAGTAGCCCCCGAGGCTACAGCCAAGGACTTGTACTTGGTTGTAGGCTCAACACTTTCACGCCTTATGTCATCCTTGAGCTTTTATTTCTATCGGGTGCGCGACCAGCGCTCCCGATGGGAGTAGCCCCCGAGGCTATGAACAAATGCTTGCTTTTGATCATAGGCTCTCGCCATTTCTATTTTGTCATACTCAAAATTTCTTTTTTCCAGAGTAGCCCCCGAGCATTTGATCAAAAACTTGTATTTGACCAAAGGCTCTCGAAATTATCATCACTTGTATTCTTTGACCGGTCTTCGTATCGTCACTGTCGAAAATTTCCTCTGCCAAAGTGACATCAATGCTGATGTTAGCCACGACCTCTTTATCTAAAAAACACGAGTTCTATCCTGTCACTGACTGGTGGACCCAAAATCCGCGGCAGTTTGACACGTTACGCAAGTGGGGGCACACGTCCTCCACTTTTTCTGGCACGCGCGATGTAGCGCCTGTCCAATTCCATCCTTGCGAAAATACAATTTTACCCTTTAGGCCACGTGTAATCCATCAAGTTCATAACTGCTCCATCCAACGGTGCATCGACCCGCACGCTTCCTATAAAAGGTCTTCTTCCTCCTCTGGTCGTCGCTTCGCCGCGCCGCACCTCTATTCTCTCTCCACAAATCCCCCATTGCGCCCAACACTTCCTGAGCTCAACCACAATCTCACTCACGCCTACGCCATTGTTGATGCCACCACGCGCACGACTCACCAGGCACAGCACTCCTGAATCGAAGATGGCGGCACCAGATCTCGGAACGACGGAGTGGGAAAGATCCAAGATTTCCAATGAGGACATCAACCTAATAAAGAAGCTTGGGTTGATGAAGAAGAAAGAGGCGCTGCCTTCCCCAGCGAAGAAAGCTATCCGTCGCCTCCTATCCAATATCGGGTCAGTTTCGTTGACCATCTTATCCGCGGCCTCTCTGCCCCCATTCATGATTTCCTCCGCGGTTTGCTCTTTGTGTACGGGTTGCAGCTTCATCAGCTGACTCCCAATTCCATCCTCCATGTCTCTATTTTCATTACTCTCAGCGAATGCTTCCTTGGAGTTCGTCCTAATTGGGCTCTATGGAAGCGCATCTTCTGTCTCCGCCGTGATGGCTCCCACAACATCGCCTACAACATAGGCAGTGTTGTTATTTGCGTTCGCCCTGATGTCGAGTACTTTGACGTCAAATTCCCCGACTCCGTCCAAGGGTGGCGCAGAAGATGGTTGTATGTCGGCGAAGAATGCGCCGACTCGGTGGAGTATAACATTGCTCCTTTCGATGGAGGTGCCGAAATACTTCACCGCCGATCCTGGGACGCGGAAGCCACTGAGGAAGAAAAAACGGCGACAGAGGCACTGATGTCCCGTATCCACGAGCTTCAAAATACCCGCGGGAAGGAGCTGTCGGGTATCCAAATTACAACATATTTCCTTAGGATTAGGGTCCAGCCTCTGCAGGCTCGCAAGAACCCCCTTTGGATGTATGCTGGCGAAGAATATGTCGACCGGCTCTCCAAAGATCTCGAAGTGAAGGACTTGGAGAAGCTTGTCCAAAGAATCTCCTCACTTAGCAAAAAGGACTCCGTTCCATCCACCTGTCGCGTGGAGCCATATAGCGGCGCCAACAACCTTCCCAAGGTAAATTTTCATCCTTCCGAGTTTTTAGTATTTGTCGACTACTATTTTTGATGGCATCCTTTGTGTAATCTTGTTGTCGACATATCTTGCCCTTGTAGAAACACCAAGTCCTGTCTTCTCTTCCTCCTCTTCCTGAAGGCGGGGAAGTCGAAGAACGGACCGTCGTCACCGAGGAACACCAGGGCACTTCTCGCCCTGAGAGCGAAGTTGTGGGTTCTCATAAATCCGCGGCTTCCTCTGAAAGATAAGTTGATTCTGAGGCTTCCGAGTCCACGCACTCCCTCCCCTCTGTTGTTTCTCCAACGAACAAGCGGAAGAGAGATGATGCCGCAGATTCTGGTACCTCAAAGACTAATAAGTCCCCTCTCGAGGAAACTTTACCCGAAGAGGAGGACAGACCTTTCAACCCTTACGATGATGCCCTTGTTAGCTCGTAAGTTTCTATCAACTTTTCCCTTTGTATCCGATAATTTTTCCTGTCTTTGTTTCTTATATTTTTCCCTGATGTAATAGTGGTGACGAGGAAGAAAATCCTCCTATTGACGTGACTGCTCGAATGAGCACGTCTCGTACTTTAGTTCTTTCCGAGACTCATCCCGCAGCGGACGAAACCTCGCCTCCACAATAGGATATAGGACATCCCAGTCCTGTTGTGAGCCCCCATGCTCCGTCGCCAAAACAAGCAAGGACTGATCAAGGAAAAGAGCTAAGTCTCTTGACCGACAGCTCGGCGACCCCTCTTATGGATGATGTAAGTGCCTTTCTTGTTTTCTTTTTGCTGTCGAATGTTTTCAACTCTTTTGTTGTTGAAATTCTTCAACCTCTTTTTTTTATTCCGTGTTACTTTTCAGCCTTTAATGAAGGAATTTGTTCGTCTCGGTACCCAATTCATCGGGTACCGTGATCTTGCCAATGAGCTGAAAGGTATTCTTTCTTGCTGCCTTTCATCAAATACGATTGCCTCTTCTATTTTGCTGTAACTTGTGTCGCCCTTTATTTTGGTAGAATCCCTTTCTGAAGCAAACAAGCGTGCTGATGACCTTGCTCGCAAGCTTGAACAAAGTGAAAAAGCTCGTGAAAAGGCTGAATCAGATGCTGCCGCTATCGAGGGTCTTCGAAACAGACTTCAAGACGCAGAAAATGCCTTGAGTGAGAACATAGCTCAACAGTCTGCTCGCGAAAAAGAAATTATCACTCGTTTGGAGTCACAGAGCCGACGCTTTGTTCGTAAGTGCCCTAACCACTTTGATTTCTTCGGGAAATCGTGCTTTTCTTTGCGCATTTGTTGACAAGCTAAATTTTGCCTCGTCAGGAAAGACGCACCAAGATTATGATCTTGAGAATCCTGAGGGTGATCACCTTCTTGACACACTCTCCCTCCTTGAGATTCATGGAGACGAGGCACGCCAGGGCCTTGCTGAAGCCAGGACGGGGTTATTACGACTTTTTCCCTACTTTTTCGCGAAGAAGAAGGAGCCCGAGACTTTCACTGCACTGGCCCAGCACTTCATCCCTCAAGAAGATCTTGGGCTAGGTCTTCGGCAAGAGGGCTTGAAGATTGGCGTTGAAGGCACTATTGCTCTGGTTGCCGAAAGCCAACAAGTTGTCGATTGGACGAAGGTTGGTGACGTGGGGCAGATGGAGACGAAAAAGTGGCAATCTATGATAAGAGCTGCCAAGCCAAGCTCAAAGAAGATCCTCTCCTTCCTTGGATGCAAACCAACTCCTTCCCCTAGCTCGACAAAGCCAGAGGTCAAGTAGACCGTCCTGTCCTTGTCTTTTATTTTGTTCTTTTGCTTTTTTTGACGTTGCCGAAGTAGCTTTGTCGACAGCTGCCCCATTGGTTCATTAGGAACCCTCTTTTGTAATGCCCATGTAAATATTTGACTGAATCAATGAAAAGCTATCTTGCCGAATTATTGATATCGAAATATTTTTCTCCAGTTGATTTTTGACAACCGTGATGCCTCGCTCTTAGGATGCATTACCAGCTGCGTCTTACTCGAAAAAGGCCCCCGTTGTCGAGTTTATGGAAGGTTCTTCGAATGCTGCACAGAATGAAGATTTGAACGATCTTCGACAACAACTTCAATCGATGAAGAAACTAGCTCTCGTGATAATGGAACAGTCTCGCAAATCTTCTGAAAGGGAAAAACTTGCTCTTCAACAAGCTCAGGAGGCCCTAACGTTGAAGGAAACCGCAGTTACTGAGGCTGCCGAGGCTACTTCACGAGAAAATTATATGCTTCAACTGATGAACGACTCCAGCTTGGATATGACGGGTACGCTTCGTAAACTTGGTCATACTTGATTTTATTCTTACTATTTTTTCTTCCTCGCTGATGCTTCCGCTGAAATAGGTTCTTTTCTGGATACTGCTGCCGAAGATCAGCGTGTTAAAGCTCGGTCCAATGTGCTTCTCAAGCTTGCACTGGATCATGGTTCTAATTTTTGGGTTACGCCTGAACGTACCCGCCAAATTGTCAGATTTCAAGATCGTGCGGGTCAGATCCGCGATTTTCTCGACTTCTGCACAAGGACATTGTCCTTAGTTTATAGTACCATGTTTCCACGCAACAAAACACCAGAAACTCTTCCTGCTTTGATGGATAAGTTCCGAGATGCCCCTCGAATCCATGAATTTATGCGAGCCCAACTATCTGCTGGAGCAAGATTTGCCATGATTATGATACAAATCTGCTACCCGAAGTTAGACATGACTCAAATTGTCACCAAGTGTCTGGCGAAGCAGGTGAAGAGGAAGAGGAACATCGACAAAATCAACGATGCTGTGACCCCTATAGCAGAAGAAATGATGGATGAACTGCTTCGGCTAGAGGCCAAATTCTTCGTGAGAGGTAGCTATGCTGAGCATAGAACTGGTGCTGCAAACAATGAACGGGTAAATATAGATGATATACTAGGTGGCAACTGAAAAGTTGCTTATTCTTGTCGAATTTTTCATGTTGTAAACACAATCTATATTGTAAAGCAGCTTGATAATAAATCCCCCGAGCCTATTGTTGGCCAGTGCTTATGTCTTTTTTTGATTTGCTAACTATTTTTATGCCGAGGCGAATAACTGTATTTTGCGGAAGGTTATATATATTGTTACTGCGGGCATGAGCCCCCGAGCCTGTCGACGAAAAATATGTATATCACCAATATCTTTATTATAGTGCAGCACCGCGAGCCCGCCTCATTAAAAACCTTTCAGCCCCACTCGGTGCCCTGAAAGGAAAAGAGTGCGTCAGAAAACTCGCGGGCGTTTCAGTACATTGTATGTTTACAAGGAAGACTAAATTTTGACTTTTAGGCGTAGAAACGCCAGAGTTGCGCCACGTTCCAAGGATTTAGCTCGGCCACTCCTGTCTTTTTGTCCTTTATTCTGTACGCTCCTCCTTCGATTACTTCTGTGACGATGTAAGGGCCAAGCCATGGCGACTCGAGTTTTTCATGGCTTTTTTTGTGTGAGCAGAAGAACTAAGTCGCCTACCTGGAAGGATCTTGGTCGCAAACGTCGACTGTGGTAGTTTTTCAGGTCTTGCTGGTACTTGGTGACTCGTGATAATACTTCGTCTCGAGCTTCATCGAGTGCATCGACGTCGTCCTCCAATGCTTTTCTTGAAGTTTCTTCATCATATTCCGTTACTCTTGGAGAGTTATGTTCTATTTCTATCGGCAGCACTGCCTCAGCTCCATGGACCAGAAAAAACGGAGTTTCCTGTGTCGCTGTATTTGGTGTTGTTCGGATACTCCATAACACACTGGGCAACTCCTCTGGCCAGATATGTCGAGCTTTTTCCAATGGTGCTAGCAGGCGCTTCTTGATACCATTGCAGATGATGCCATTGGCTTTCTCGACTTGACCGTTGGTCTGCGGGTGCGCAACTGACGCAAAATGTAGTTTGATCCCTACCTCTGCACAATATGCTTTGAATTCATTGGATGTGAAGTTACTACCATTGTCCATGACGATGCTATGAGGCACTCCAAATCGAAAAACGATACTTTTCACGAACTTAATTGCGGATGCTCCATCTGGTGAATTTATCGTCTTTGCTTCTATCCACTTTGTGAACTTATCAACAGCTACGAGCATATACTTTGTGTAATTTTCCCACCATATCGAGACCCCATTGAGCAAAGGGCCAAGACAGCGGTATTGGCATCAATTCTGCTGCCGGAGAATGAGGTTTTGCGGCAAATCTCTGGCACGCGTCGCAAGTACGAACTATGTCTTTTGCATCCTCGATTGCTGTTAACCAATAAATCCTGCTCTAAAAACTTTGGCTGCTATAGCTCGGCTGCTTGCATGATGTCCACACACTCCTTCGTGTACATCCTTCAGAATTAGCCTTCCTTCTTCAGGTGTGACACATCTTTGTAGTACTCCCGAAATACTTCGTTTGTATAGCTCTCCTTTAACCACAGTAAAGGCTTTAGAACGCCTAATAACTTACCTTGCTTCAACTGGATCGTCGGGTAATTCCTGTCTCGAGATATATGCTATGTACGCCTGCATCCATGGAATCTGTATCATCATTATTACCTTAGGTTCCTCCTCTTCTCTCGATGGTACTTCTTTAGCCCCCGAGGATTTCTCCTCCTTTTCTTTCTTCTGCTATTTCTTCGCCTTGGTTGATCTTTCAGCTATCTCTTCCCAGAACACTCTAGGTGGTATTGCGAGACATTGCGACCCAATGTTTGCAAGAACATCAGCTTCGTCATTGCTTAGCCTGCTGATGTGATTTACCTCACACCCGTCAAACAGCTTCTCGAGCTCGTTATACACTTCTTTGTATGCTATCATACTATCATTGACTGTGTCGCATTGATTCATGACTTGCTGAGCCACCAGTTGTGAGTCACCGAAGATTTTTAATCGAGTTGCGCCACATGCCTTCGCCATCTTCATCCCATGTATAAGAGCTTCGTATTCTGCCTCATTGTTAGACGCGTTTGGAAACGTCATCCGTAAGACATACTTCAATTTGTCGCCTTGAGGTGATATTAGTATCACGCCTGCTCTAGCTCCCTCTAATCTCTTGGACCCGTCGAAGTTCATAGTCCAAGTTCTCGATAAATCTAGAGGTCCCGTATTTTGTAGCTCCATCTACTCTGCGATGAAGTCTGGTAAGATCTGCGACTTGATTGCTTTTCTTTTTTCGTATGTGATGTCCCGAGGGGAAAGCTCTATTCCCCAAAGGGAGACACGTCCTGTAGCCTCTGGATTGTTTAATACATTGCATAAAGGTGCCTCATTGACCACTTTTATCGGATGCGCCGAAAAATAGTGTCGCAGTTTCCTTGCTGTTGTAAATACTCCATATGCAAGCTTTTGGTACTGCGGGTACCGCTGTTTGGACGGTGATAAAACTTCGTTGACGAAATATACTGGTCGCTGTACTCCATGGAGTTTTCCTTCTTCTTTTTCTCTTTACCACAAGCACTGTGCTAACCACCTGAGGCGTAGTTGCAATATATAACTGGAGACGTTCCTTCTCCTTAGGCGCCACCAAGATTGGTGGTGTCGAGATTGTGCGCTTGAGATCCTCGAAAGCTCTGTCTGCTTCTTCGTTCCATTGAAACTTCTCTCCTTGCTTAATCAGGGTGTAGAACGGCAACGCCTTTTCTCCTAGCCTGGCGACGAATCTGCTCAAAGTTGCGACTCGCCCAGTCAACTGTTGTATTTCTTTCAACTTTGTTGGCTTCCTCATTGTTACGATAGCTTGAATTTTCTCTGGGTTGGCCTCGATTCCTCTTGCTGAAACTAGGAACCCGAGAAGTTCTCCCGCAAGAACGCCAAAGGAGCACTTTGTCGGGTTCAGCTTGAGGCGGAACTTGTCAAGGTTGTCGAAAGTTTCATTTAGATCCTCGATCAATGTTGACCCCTTTTTTGTTGTTATGACAACATCGTCGATGTACACTTGTATGTTTTTGCCAATCTGTGTTGCAAGACACTTCTGCATCATCCGCTGATATGTTGCTCCTGCGTTTTTCAACCCAAAAGGCATTGTTCTGTAGCAGAACACGCCATAAGGTGTTATAAACGCTGTTTTGACCTCGTCATCTTCTTTTAGTCTAATCTGGTTATAGCCAGAATATGCATCCAGGAAGGAAAGACGTTCACATCCTGCCGTGGAGTCGATAATTTGATCGATCCTTGGGAGGGGAAAGTGATCCTTTGGACAGTGTTTATTGAGACACGTAAAGTCGACACACATGCGAAGTACTTTTGTGTTTTTCTTCGGGACCAACACTGGGTTAGCTACCCACGTGGCCTCTGTATGTAACTCTTTGATAAAACCAACTTCTCTGAGTCGATCAATCTCTGACAGCATGGCTTTGCGGTTTGGTTCTGAAAAACGCCGCAAAGGTTGTTTAATTGGTCTCGCTATTGGATCCATGTTTAGGTGGTGCTCGGCAAGTTCCCTGGGTACTCCTGGCATGTCAGCTGGACACCATGCGAAGATTTTCCAGTGCTCACGGAGGAACTCGACGAGCGTGATTTCCTATGCGAGGTCCATGTTAGTTGCAATGGACGTCGTTTTCTTGGGATCTGTCGGGTGAATCTGTGCTTCCTTAGAATCCTTGGTAGTGTTAAAGGTTGGCTCCCTGAGTGGCCTTCCTACATCTGGCAACACGTCATAGTCAGTTGTTAGCCTTGACGCCATATATTCTACTTGCATCCCGAAGGTTTCTGACAGCCGATGAAAATCCTTGTCGCATTTATCAGCTAATGCGAAACTGCCTTTGACTGTAATCGGTCCCTTGGGTCCAGGTAGCCTCCACAACAGATAAGTGTAGTGTGGTACCGCCATAAACCTGGCATACGCTGGTCGTCCCAACAAAGCGTGATATTGCGACGGGAAATCCACAACTTCGAACTCCAGCCTTTCTATCCTGTAATTTTCTGGGGTTCCAAACTGAACGTCGAGATTGATCTTCCCTAGCGGATAACTTGGCTTGTCTGGCGTGATACCATGGAAACGTGTGTCAGTTGGTTTTAGGTTCGCCAGGGATATGTTCATCTTCCTTAGTGTATCTGCATACATAAGGTTTAGACTGCTGCCTCCATCTATGAATACTCGAGAAACGTCGAATTCTGCGATCACCGCTGGTAAAATAAGTGTTGATTGCCCTGGTCAAGGAACTTGCTGCGGGTGATCCGCTATTGTGAAGCCAATGTCCTGTCCCGACCAATTTAGGTACTCAATCATTGGTGGAGGCATCTTCTCTGCCATGAACACTTGACGCGAGATTACTTTCTGAGCTCTATTAGATGGCCTAGCTTTCTGAATCATCGAGACCGCACCATTGGTGTCAATATAAGGAGGTGGATTTGGAGTTGCCTCTATTTGCAGCTGATGTCGATTTGCATCCGTAATTGCGGGAGAAGGCGGAAGGTGAATCTCACTCCTTGGCCCCTGGGGGTTTCTATTCATTGCTTGCGTGTTGGCTTGCCCTGCAAATCTCAGCATTGCTTGAAAATTTTGACAGTCCTTCTGCAGATGTCCTGACTGCCTCTTCCCATTATTGTCGAGATAGAAATGCATCTGACATTGTCCGTTCATCATATCCTCGGGAGATATATATGGTCTTTGGAACCTAGGTCCACTATTTTGTCTATTGTTACGGGAGTCATCTCTATTGTCGCCTCGCTGCTCGCTACTCCTTTGATATTCATCTCTATTGTTTCCTCCAGTGTTTGCTCGAAATCCAGCCGATATTTGGCCAGGAGCATCATAACTCGAGAACTGTCGAGAGAATCGTCGTCTATTTTGAAAATTTCGACTGCGGTCCTCCTCTGGTGACCTATGTCGCTTGTTGTGAACAGCATCTTCTCCATCTGCCCACCTATTCGCTATTTCCATTAATGCTGATATTGTCCCTGGGTTGGTTCTCCCCAAATCTTCGACAAAATCTCTCCGTCGAATTCCTTCCACAAACGCATCTATTGCTCTCTCGTCAGATATGTTCTCTGCCGAGTTTTTGATAATATTCCATCTCTGGATGTATTTTCTCATTGATTCATCATACTTCTGCCTGCAAGCCCTCAACTCTTCTAGTGATGCGGGTTTTTTGCATGTGGATCGGAAATTCTTCACAAAGATGTCCTCGAAACTATCCCAACTGTCGATGGACCCCGGAGGCAACTTCTTTATCCATGATCGTGCGGCTCCACTCAAGTGTACTTGGATGCTCTGCATGGCTGTTGCTCTGGTTCCACCTATCAGCTTCACCGTCTCGAGATAATCAACTAACCAATCCTCAGGATCTTGTAAACCATCGAATTTTTTGAAATTATCGGGTAGCTTAAATCCTGACGGGACCCGAGTTTTTCGGACTCGTCTCGTAAAGCACGGGAGTCCACACATATCTTCTTCATCAACTTCTGGTGAATGCCGATGTTCCCTTCTGTCCTGTCGCGCTCTATCCACCCTTGCCTGAGTCGCTGCATCTCTTGCCCCACTCGCTCTTGGCGGATCCTGAACTGCTGCAGTAGGTCGCGGACTATTTTGCCTTGCAGGTGCTTCGGGAGGTGTAGTTACGAACGCCGTTCCCATGGCACCAACTCCTGCCATGGCCATGTTATACAACGCTTCCCTTGGATCTCCAGGAGGTGGCCTGGACGCGAGGATGAAAGCTTGTGTCGCCATGTATCCAGCTTCTGGTGTTTTGGGAATAATATTCCCCCTCGTGTCGATCGACATAAAAGACATGTCGAGGTTTTGAACTAAGTTCTCTCTGTCAGCCTCAGGTATGTTTTGCAGCCGAGATCCTGCTCTGTTTCGAGCTTCTCTGTGACTATCTCCCGATATTCCTGATTCTCGACTTAGCTCCGCCCTTCGCCTGCTTGACGCGGAAGCTGCCTCCCTTCTCCTATTCAAGGCAGCTGTCTGTTTTTCTAATTCTCTTCCAACACGGGCGAGTCTATATTGGTATGCTTGCAATTCTTCCGCCGTAGCAGTTGTGGTCATTGGTTCTGTACCATCCATGGCTCTTGCGGCTCTGTCCCACGCTTCTTGTGGGAGTTGAACCCTTAGACGCGGTGTAGGCCCGACATACTTGGTGCCTAAACCTCGCCTAAGATCAGCGGGATCAACGTATGGGTTTCCCACATCGTCGAAAGCCTCTGATGTCTCCGGCTCTGCTCGGCTTATATCTCCAATTGCATAAATTTGATGGTATTTTGGACTTTGATATTTTTCGGGATTGGTGACACCATCGTTTAGATCGGTGAAGACCTTCCCAACATCAATGGATCTGTCGATGAAGTTGAAACTGTCGACGCTATCTGAGTCGCTGCTTATATTAGAGTCCGCAGACGACTGGAAGGACATGCCGCCAAAGATCATGGCAAGTTTTTCGCTAGCCATAATGTTGATGAAGCATGGCGGCGAAATCTCCTCGTCGCCTGACTCGATTGATGACGTTGAATCCAAAAAATCGGGATCAACCGCTGATAATTTCGATGAGATCGGAATTTCGAGACGATACGATCCTTCCTTCTCGACACGGAAGTGGAACTTTCCGAACATCATCTCCATGGGCTCCTCCAGATGCGCATATGCAGCCAAACGGGAGGGTGGGTGAGGAACAAAATCGACTATATCAGTTTCGATCCATTTACCTCTATCCATCGCGTTGCTTGCTACCGACGAAGTCGACGATCCTGAACGTGCCATCGAGATCAGCTCCTTGTCGCCTCTAATTCCCACAGACGGTGTCAATTGACAAGGGATTAACTTGTCAATGCCTACGTATTGTAGACTAGGGTTTAGTTGGAAGTAGAGGGCAAGTAGATCTCGAAGGTTTCAGCCGAAAAGTACTCGACGATTAAGAAACGAGGGTTATGTTGACAATAGATTCGATCCTCCCTTTGTCCCTCGACTCCCCCTTATATAGGAGGCGGAGCCGAGGATACCGTGTTACACAAGATTACAGATTCCGAGAGACTCTCTGAGTTCAACCCGCAAAGTTACAAGTCTATATTTCCTAATACAACTCTAACTTTCCTTAATACTAACTGGGCTTCAGAACTTCATATTCTCCGACTTGTGGGCCTTCAGTAAACCCCGGGTACCATCTTTGGCAGGCCCATTGGGGATGCCTATGTCACCAGGCCGCCCCGCGCTGCCCCTGCCAGCCCACCTGCCGCGGCAGGAAACCTGGGCAGTCCCCTGCCTCCACCAGCTGCAGCGACCACGGCCACGGCGCCTCCGCCGCGCACGCCGGTCGACCGTGCCTCTCCACCGACCACGGCCACGGTGCCTCCGCCGCGCACGACCAGGACAGGGCGTGTCATTCGCCCCCACCTCGGCTGAACCTCTCGGCCGTGGTCTCTACCGTGCCTCCTGCTCCTACTACGTTTCGGCAAGCGATGCAGGATCCCTTATGGCGTGCGGCCATGGCTGATGAGCACCAATCTCTCGTTGACAACAAGACTTGGTCCCTTGTTCCCCGTTCGCCTCATGCCAACGTCGTCACTGGGAAGTGGATTTACCGTCACAAGTTCCACTCTGATGGTCGTCTTGCTCGTCACAAGGCTCGCTGGGTTGTTCGTGGCTACTCTCAGCGTCCAGGTGTTGATTATGATGAGACGTTCAGTCCAGTCGTCAAGCCCGCCACTATACGGATTGTTCTCACTATTGTTGTCTCTCACTCCTGGCCGATCCGTCAGCTCGACGTCAAGAATGCCTTTCTTAATGGCACTCTTGATGAGGAGGTCTACTGTCAGCAGCCCCCTGGCTTTGTTGATGAGCATCATCCGGATCATGTCTGTCGCCTGCATAAGTCTCTCTACGGTTTGAAGCAGGCTCTCCGTGCCTGGTACCAGCGGTTTGCGACTTACCTATCCTCCCTTGGATTTGCTGCTTCTGTGACCGATACTTCTCTCTTCGTTCTCAAGAGTGGAGCTGATATGGCGTATCTCTTGTTATACGTCGACGACATCATTATTACGGCTTCATCGACCACCTTCCTTCAGCATCTTCTGGACAGACTGCACAGCGAGTTTGCCATGACTGATCTTGGCGATCTTCACTTGTTTCTCAGTATTGCGGCCAGTCGCCCCTCGGATGGACTTTTTCTCTCACAACGTCAGTATGCTGCGGATCTTCTTCAGCGCTCTGGGATGTCAGACTGTCATCCTGCTTCTACACCAGTTGATACTCAGTCTAAACTCTGAGCCACAGAGGGTGATCTTGTTCCTGATGCTACTGAGTATAGAAGCTTGGCTGGTGCTCTTCAGTATCTTACTCTGACGCGTCCAGATATCTCCTATGTTGTTCAGCAAGTCTGTCCCCATATGCATGCTCCCAGGATGTCTCATCTTGGTCTTGTCAAGCGAGTTCTTCGATACATACGGGGTACCCTGGATTTTGGTCTACACCTGCATGCTTCTTCCTCGACTGCTCTCACAGCTTACTCTGATGCTGATTGGGCTGGCTGCCCTCACTCTCGGCGCTCTACATCTGGCTACTGCATTTACTATGGCGACAGTCTCATCTCCTGGTCCTCTAAGCGTCAGACTACTGTTTCTCGCTCCAGTGCTGAAGCTGAGTACCGAGCTGTTGCTCATGCTGTCGCTGAATGCTGTTGGATCCGCCAGTTACTCCAGGAGCTCCATCGTCCTCTTCATTCTGCCACACTTGTCTATTGTGACAATGTGTCTGCCATCTACATGTCTTCAAATCCAGTTCAGCATCGCCGTACAAAGCACATCGAGATCGACATACACTTTGTGCGCGAGAGGGTTTCTCTTGGAGAGGTTCGTGTACTGCATGTGCCCTCCACTCTTCAGTTTGTTGATGTGATGGCGAAGGGATTGCCGAGTCAACTGTTCTTCGACTTTCGGTCCAGTCTCTGCGTCCGAGAACCTCCCGCTGTGACTGCGGGGGGGTGTTAGATTGTATACATTTGTATAGGTGTTGCGTATGTATTTTGTACGTATTCCGTACTTTGTAACCCTAACTCTAACCGGCCTACGAGCCTATATATACAACAGGAACCCCGTGGCCTAAACCACGCGAGGCTTTCCCCAAAACCTCTCTCCCTCTCGGTTTCTACACTCCATTAGAATGTAACGCTTTGTCTATTCAAAGGGGTAAAATATTGTTTGTTTCGAGATATGTGAGGGTATGAAATACTTAATGGAATACATATGGTTCCATGTATGTAAAGCGTAAACAAAATATTGCACTTTCCAGTTCAAAACAAACTGGAAAACGGGATTTATTACAAACATGTATTGGAACATTTATGGCACACTTTGGTCGATACATCAATAATTCATATATACAAATTAAGATGCGGATAAATCAACACAAATACAATTACTTGTTACAATCTGCACATTTGATAAAAGAATCCGATAGCAATTGGTAATGAGCTATCAATAGTTTGCCTTGGAGCACTGGAGCCTCACCTCTGTCGGCAATCCCTTTAGCGGAAGAATGTTCCCCATCTTCACCATCGCCTTGGCGAAGTCCCTCCCGAAAGCATCGCCGTCGGCACCATACCTCTCCACGAGGCTGTCCACGCCTCCACCGCTGTACAGAGCCTGGTCGGAGTTGAGGAGACCCTGATGCGCGATAAGGTCCCGGTAGTAAGCATTGTCGAACTTCCTGGGCGTCTGAATGTCGAACGGTGCCTTGCCTGCGTCACCTGAGGAGCCTTGCGGCGGACACATCTTCCGCCTAGCGTCCGCGAAGGACGGGTCGATGCTGTACTCGGTGTCGCTGGTGCCATAGACGCGTTCTCTGTAGTGCTCGCAGTTGGCCATCCCGACGGTGTGCGCACCGGAGAGTGCGGTCATGTCGCGGGCGTCGAGGCCGAGCTCCCCGAACATTTTGATGAGCTCACCAAGGTTGTCGTTCGGGCTGGGGAGGTGTTTCGTCGTGAACTCCTTGTCAGCGGCGAAGCGCGAGTCCTTGCGGCCAAGAGGCATGTTCCAGGTGGGACCACCGAGGAGGGTGACGGCGTCGCGAGACGCGAGCGCGAGCACGTCCGCGCACGAGACGGTGGCGGGGCATTCTTTCTCGAGTGCGGCCTTGATCTCGTCGATCACGGTGAAGCCGGTGAGGGACGCGTTTGGCTTGGCATCCTTCTCGCTCTCTGAGAAGGGTGTCGCGTCGAGGAGAACGGAGGCATCACATCCCTGTCAAATATGATTGGTTTAATATAAAGGTGTACTAAATCGGCGATAAGAAACAATGAAACATATGTAATAGAGGAAGTAGTTTGTATGTCAGTATATGTAGAACGGTGTCATACGTTGACAAAGCAGTCGTGGAAGAAGAGGCGGAGCACGGCGGGCGCCATCCGCCCACTGCCGACCCTGCTCGCCATCACGGACGACACGACCCGCTCCACGTTGGGGCATGACTTTGCGTAGTACCCTACATAGAGATGGTCGGCGTCGGTGGTGTGCGCGAGGGCGATGAAGAGGAGCAGAGCCGGTGCAACCCAAGATGAGATCCTGGAGGTCGCCACCATTGTTAAGGATAGACCGATGATAAGGTTATGAGAGAAATGATCGCTGTATAGTGTAGACTAAAAGGAGGCCCTGAGAGGGTGAGATGATTAGCTAGCTAGTGCGGTTGCAGTGGATGAGTGGGAAGCATGAAGCGGGAGCAAGCTTATATAGAGTTCGGTTCGTACGTGATGCCTTCTTACTCCACGCGTACTTAGGAAGCTCCATTCTTTTACGTGCGTGTACATGTGCAAATGCTCTGAATATTGTTGTTCGAATGACAAGGTCTCCGGTCTGTCTGCAGCCTCGTGCATGCTTCTTAGCCGGAATTCTGACGAGGTCAAGACAGGAAGAAACTCTAAAACGAAAGGCGGAGGTTTTGACAGGCAACCTAATACACGCACTTAGCTTGAATTTGCACAAAATTAAGGATTCGTCGACATGGTTGCTAACGAACTCGTCCAACCAAGCAGCTTGAAATGCTACTGGAATCACATGTCTCTCTTTCCACTTGGGCTGTCAATATATGAGTACGGTTTGGTAGCCAGTTTAGCGAGGTTCGATAAAACATCCTTTGTATGCCAAAATGGAGCATCAGGACTAGTTCCATGGGTTTCCAGGTGATGACACACGAACTTGCTTTGATTTTCATATAATTCAAAACAAACCGGTTTTATTCATGTTATTATTTCTTTGTTCTGATAAAAAAAGATTGAGTTTACCTCCAGAAAAATTGTACTCCCTACATTCATGACCTCACGTTAGCGCGTTGAACACCAACCAGCAGACGGGCAGATACATTCACTTGGTCGTCATTCGCGCTCTCCGGTGTGTCTGCGTCCTCGTGCTCGATCAGGATTCAGGAGGAGTTGGAAGGTCGGCCAGCCAGGGATCGATGTGGTCTCGTGTCAACACACCTGCGCATGCATGCATGATCGATTCTACGTGAGGCCATGCATGCGTCGAATACGTTTGCCATGATGTTGAATGTCACGCGTAAAGTTTGCCGCTGCCTGGAAATTTAATGTATATATATATTCATTACCCAGAGCAAACATTCGTGACTCCCGGCAAAGATGTTGAGCGCCATTTTTTGAAACTCAAACTAGGCGGCAAACTTTTGGGAATAGAACCATCCCGCCGTAGAATTTGTCAAAAAAACCAATATATATTGTTTGCGGAGACCAAACATTAGTGACTCCCGGCAAAGAAGGTTAGCTGCTAATTTTTTTTCCTTTTTTCTTTAAAACAAACAAGGTGGCAAGTTTTTGGAAATAAAACATCGTGCGGCAAATTTTGGAGCTGCCAAAAAATTGAATATATATTTTCTGCCGAGGGCAAACATATGACTCCCAGCAAAAGATGTTAGGCGTCAAGATTTTTTGAAAGGCAAATTGTGGGCAGCAATATTTTGGAACTAAAATACACACGCGATAGAACTTGGCATTGCAAATAATTGAAAATAATTTATTTGCCAAGAGCTATCAGGATTTTAACGTGTGCCTTGTTTTGCCAAAAGCCGCGTTGTTCGGTCTCCGTTTGATGCGGTGTTTCGGGACACGTGTCCTCAATATTTTTTGGGAGAGACTTGCATATTTTTTCGGGACACGCGCGGATATGAAAAAATCTGAAACTTTCATGCAACATACCCATGGGCTCTTTCTACAGGTCTAAGATTTTTTTCGAGTCTTGGCGTACAAGCTTGGGGTGAGATCTACAACTTAATTGGAGGTTCCTAAGTAAACTCCACGAAGGTCATAAGTTTGAGGCAAACTCCACAACAATTGGAGGCCCCAAATAATTACCACAAAGGTCACACCACCACAAAGGCCATAACACCACAAAGTCTACACCGCCACTAAGGCCACACCGCCACTAAGGCCACAATGCCACAAAGATACAAGCCGTCTAGGGTTCCAAGAACCCAAGAGGTACAAGCTCCAGGTAGAAGCACCCAAGAGAAATTACCCACGAACTCTCACAAGACCAAATCTCTGTAGAGAATTCAAATCGATGCACCTAATGCAATGGCAAGAACACCACAAAGATTCTCAAGTCCTTCACTCCCAAATTCCAAACAAAGCTACTAAAGCTATTGGGGGATGAGAGAGAAATAATAAAAAGAAGGAGGAACATGAAATTTCTCCAAGATCTAGATCTAGAGTATTCCATCACAAAGAGGGGATTTTAATTCGTAGATTGTAGATATAGATCTCCTCTTTTTTTTCCCTCAAATAGGTGTAATAATCACGGAGGACTTGAGCAGATAGCAAGCTCAAAGAAGGTCAACAATGGGGGAAATACGAGGTCAAATGGTTGGAAAACTTTGGGGAATAAGACCCCCTTAAGGGCTTGTTTGGTGACAAAGCTAGAATTATCCAGGGTAGCAAATCCCTCATGAGAATGTTGATTGACACAGGGGATCCTCGGGTTTTCTAGGGAAGATCTGCGTGTTTCATTTGGTTCCAAGGAGATCAGAGCTCGGGAGGGCTGCCTCTCGCTCCCGGTCATCCACGGTGCAGCTTCCTTCGATGAAAGACTGAGTGAACGAGTCAGGGATTTCCAGCCTAGCCTACTGGTGGAAACCACTCCCAGGGAAAGGATTGGAAGGGCCCAAATATCCCCACGTCATGGAGAACCAAATGGGTCTATGGGATTTTCCGGGGCCGATTTACCCTTGTATTTCTCTCCTGGGGAAAGGATGGGGAAACCCCTGGGCTCCCTTGCAACCAAACGATGCCTAAATGGGGCAAGAGAAATTTGCTCGTTATGCCGAGAATACGTAATTAGGGTACTTCCGTACATTTCGGGTGGTACTACTGCCCCCCCCCCCCCCCCACACACACACACACCCGAAGTACCGAGCGCCCGAAATTGCTCTCAACACTCAGGAAATGTTATTTCCGAAAGTAGACCGGTACTAACGCCCAAGGAAAAGCATTGGACCCCATGGTACGAAAACTTAAACACCTTTTGCATTCAGACTCCAATTTTAATGATCTTGGACTCGTTGGAATCACAAGAAAGATCTATACAAGATCCTACATATAACCATCATAGTCCAGCTAGGGGAGATAATACTAAATGAAGAAATTTTTAACCTATCTATAAAAGACAAACCGGCAAAACCTCCAATACCGAGAATGCGATAACTTGAGTTAGAAAACTTCGATTGAAATGAAACCAATACCAGATTTTTTCTATAGACTTAGCTTTAGATTACCACCGGTCTGAACAATTTTGTATAGACTTAGCTTTAGATTAGAGGGTTATGGCCTGTTTTTCTTTTCTTCTTATGATGATGATGTCCTCTAGCATCAGCCTTGTGTAGAACAATTTATATTTTTATTATAAAAAAACACAGTGAGGGAACTTTAAAAAAAGTTGACTGGGATGGTGTTGGGGGAAATTTGGTGTTGTTGGTGCCACCGGACTAGTAGTGGTCTGAGGCATTTAGAGCATCTTCAGTCGCGTCCCCCAAACTGTCCCCCAAAGCGCGCCGGATCGAGCGTTTGGGGGATGTGTTTTGTTCGCGTCGCGTTTGGACGTCGCTGTTAGAATATGTATAGGACATAGAGATAGACTAGGACTCTAGAGACATCATCTTGTATTTCAAGTCTGCTCTCTCTCCTGTACTTGTATATATACCCCATGAGGGTTACCGAAATAAACAACGAGACGAAAATAAATATTAGGGTTCTACAACTTTCTACATGGTATCAGAGCGGTTAGTCTCACGACGCCGATCCTAGAAACTTTCACCACTTCCGCAATGATCGCCGCCCCCGGGGAGATCTCTCCTCGGGGGCGCGGCACCCGATCTTGATGAAAGATCTGATCGGTTCTTTAGATTAGATTAGATCCGAATTTTTGAAACTCCTAATTCCTAGATTAGATCCAATAGCCAAATAATATCCTACGTTTTCAAGATCCTCCAAGATCCGCTAATCTGCAGGAATCAGTGGTTCAATTGGTGTTCGTCCAGATTCAGATCCGGCAACCTTCACAGGCCGCGCAGGCGCGCGCAGCAAGCGGCAACCCCGATCTACCTCAGACTTCCAGGGCTCTACGTCAACATGCAACATGCACAGACGGTGCCGCTCCATCGACGCAGGACCAGACCACACGGGATCGTGGACAGCATCACTAGTAGAAAATGAGGCAACCATCTAAGCCTTTAGTACCGGTTCTCTTACGAATCGGTACTAAAGAGCTCATTTGTACCGGTTTGGGGATTCAGGCGGGCGAGGAAATTTGGTACCGGTTTGTTAGGGGTTTTCGTACCGGTTCGTGTTAGGAACCGATATGAAAGGTCTTCGGCCAAAATTCAGGCGCGCGATGGGGCCAGGGCTAGACCTTTAGTACCGGTTCACCTAAAGAACCGGTACTAAAGGGTGCATCTATATGATCCATGCCCCCCCAACCCGATCCTTTCTCATTTTTTCCTCTCTCTCTCTCACATTTCTAAAAAAATTGCACCTCTCACACTACAACAACTTTTCATTTTTTCTCCACCATTTTAACAAGATTAACGACCTCCATCTATCCAAGGGTTAGCAATATCATTCTTTCTTCCGGCGTTCCTAATTTAGCTTATTTCTTTGGTAGCTTTAACTCGTACTATTTTTCTAGTGCTAGCAAGATGTTCGATGAAATACCTAAGTTAGGGATTTTATTTTTTTATGCAATTTGAGCTTAAATTAAAGTATGTTTTGTAGGTTTTAGTATCATCCCCGTCCTCACCGTCGTCGATCGCCAGCGTCGTCCCCTAGCCGTCACCGTACGACCTCGGTGAGCCTCTTCTTTTTTATACAAAAACTTAGTTTTATGTGATGAACTTGAATATTAATTAAGTTGGTCACTCATATATCCATGATGTTGTGTAATTAATGATTATTGATATACATATATAATGCAGATGAGTCGACAATGGATGTATGGTGACCGGTGCCATCCCGAGTTCATTAAAGGCATGCATTATTTTCTCAACGTGGCTGAGGAAAACAGGCGATCGAATGGTTTCATCTATTGTTCATGTAGTTCCTGTAAGAATATGAAGGATTACTCTACCTCAAAGACCCTTCACGTCCACCTGCTGGAGAACGGTTTCATGCCCAGCTATAATTGTTGGACCAAACAGCGGTTATATTGGAAGACAACGAAGAAGAAGAAGATACTGACAACTATCCTATGTTCACTGAAGACGGTGATAGTAGAAATGGGGGAAGACGAAGCTGAAGAAGAGCCCATTTTTGATGAGCCGATATTTGATGACCCCGATGACGATTTGGGTTAGGCCATTCTTGATGCGAAGATAAACTGCGGAAGTGAAAAGGAGAGGTTGAAGTTGGAGAAAATGTTAGAAGATCACAACAAACTGCTGTACCCAAATTGCGAAGATGGCCAGAAAAAGTTGGGTACCACGCTGGAATTGCGGCAATGGAAGGCAGAGAATGGTACTTCTGACAAGGGATTTGAAAAGTTGCTGAAAATAATAAAGAAGATGCTTCCAGGGGAGAACGTATTGCCCTCTAGTACGTACGAAGCAAAGAAGGTTGTCTGCCCTCTGGGATTAGAGGTGCAGAAGATACATGCATGCATCAATGACTGCATCCTATACCGCGAGGAGTACGAGAATTTGAATGCATGCCCGGTATGTAGTGCATTGAGGTATAAGATCAGGCGAGATGACCCTGGCGATGTTGAGGGCGAGTCCACCCCCAGGAAGAGGGTTCCTGAGAAGGTGATGTGGTATGCTCCTATGATACCACGGTTGAAACGTTTGTTCCAAAACAAAGAGCATGCCAAGTTGTTGCGATGGCACAAAGAGGACCGTAAGAAAGATTTGATGCTGAGAAACCCCGCTGATGGGTCGCAGTAGAGAAAAATCGACAGAGAGTTCAAGTCATTTTCAGTTAACGCAATGAACTTAAGATTTGGTCTAAGTACAGATGGATTTAATCCTTTCGGGGAGCAGAGCTCCAGTCATAGCACCTGGCCAGTGACTCTATGTATCTATAACCTTCCTCCTCGGTTGTGCATGAAGCGGAAGTTCATTATGATGCCAGTGCTCATCCAGGGCCCGAGGCAACCCGGCAACGACATTGATGTGTACCTGAGGCCATTGGTTGAAGAACGTTTACAATTGTGGCGTGAAAAAGGTGTACCTGTGTGGGATGAGCACGAAAAAAAAGGAATTTAACCTACGAGCATTGTTGTTTGTAACCATCAATGATTGGCCTGCTCTTAGTAAAATTTCAGGGCAGTCAAACAAGGGATAGAATACATGCACACACTGTCTAGGTGAGACTGACAGTATATATTTGGGAAACAAGAATGTGTACCTGGGGCATCGTCGATTTCTTCCAAAAAAACATCACTTAAGAAAGAGAGGAAAGCATTTCGGAGGTGAGGCAGATAACCGAACGAAGCCTACCCGCCCTACTGGGGATGCTATATATGATATGGTCAAGGATTTAAAAGTGATCTTTGAAAAGGGTCCTGGCGGACAATCTGTTCCGCATGATGTTGACGGACACGTACCCATGTGGAAGAAGAAGTCTATATTTTGGGAGCTACCCTACTGGAAATTCCTAGAGGTTCACTCTGCAATCGACGTGATGCACGTGACGAAAAATCTTTGTGTGAACCTGCTAAACTTCTTGGGCGTGTATGGAAAGAAAAAAGATACACCGGATGCACGAAAGGACCAGCAAAGTATCCACGAAGGAAACAACCTGAATCCATAGAAGTATCAAGGTCCTGCCAGCTACGCTCTTACCAAAGAAGAGAAGGAGATCTTTTTTGAAGTCCTGAGTAGCATCAAGGTCCCGTCTGTCTTCTCGTCGAATATAAAGGGAATAATAAACATGTCAGAGAAAAAGTTTCAAAACCTAAAGTCTCATGACTGCCACGTGATTATGACACAATTACTTCTGGTTGCATTGAGGGGGCTTCTGCCGGAAAATGT
Organism: Lolium rigidum; assembly: GCF_022539505.1. NCBI lineage: Eukaryota > Viridiplantae > Streptophyta > Magnoliopsida > Poales > Poaceae > Lolium > Lolium rigidum. The sequence goes on along the minus strand of NC_061513.1, from coordinate 142,497,692 downwards.
TTGAGTACCCATTGTGAAGCTATGTGCGTTCGTCAATGCAATTTCTTAGAAGGTGATCAATCCACTAACTCTACAAAATTTACAGAAGGATGTGGTGCAATGTCTAGTCAGCTTCGAGTTGGTGTTTCCACCATCCTTCTTCAATATTATGACACATCTCCTAGTTCACCTGGCCGAAGAGATTGGCGTTCTCGGTCCTGTATGTCTACGCAACATGTTCCCCTTTGAGAGATTCATGGGAGTCATAAAGAAGTACGTTCATAACCGTGCTAGGCCAGAAGGAAGCATATCCAAGGGCTATGGAACAGAGGAGGTCATTGAGTTTTGTGTTGACTTTATTTCTGACCTTAAGCCGATCGGTGTTCCTGAATCGCGCTATGAGGGGAGACTGCGTGGAAAAGGCACGTTAGGAAAGAAAGCAACAACGTGTATGGACGGAAATTGTTTCACTCAAGCACACTACACATTTCTACATAATTCCATCTTGGTGGCTCCGTACAAAGAGGAACACAAGGATATCTTACGCTCTAAATACCCGGAGCAACGTGAAGATTGGATTGATGGAGAACACATGAAGACTTTCGGCGGTTGGTTGTAAACACGTCTCATGAATGTCACTGATGACGAGCAACTATACTTGTTGGCCAAGCAACCATCTTCGAATATATCGACTTTTCAAGGGTACGAGATTAATGGGAATACATTTTACACGTTCATCAAAGATAAAAAGAGCACCAACCAAAACAGTGGTGTCCGCTTTGATGCAGCAGATGGCAATGGGAAGAAGGTCACATATTATGGGTACATAGAGGAGATATGGGAACTTGACTATGGACCTAATTTCAAGGTCCCTTTGTTCGGGTGCAAATGGTTCAACCTGAAAGATGAGGTTCAGGTAGACCCGCAGTACGAAATGACTAGAGTGGATCTCAAGAATCTAGGGTACGACACCGAACCATTCGTCCTAGCCAGTGAAGTGGCTCAGGTTTTTTTATGTGAAGGACATGTCTAGCAAACCGAAAAAAATAAAAGAAAGGCAAGAGGACACATCATACGATGAGCCAAAGCGCCACATAGCTCTTTCAGGAAAAAGAAACATCGTGGGAGTAGAGGACAAGACAGACATGTCAGAAGATTATAATAAGTTTGAAGATATTCCACCCTTCAAGGTAAAAACTGACCCAAGCATCATCTTAAATAATGAAGATTGTCCATGGTTGCATCGCAATCAGAAGAAAGGGAAACACACGAAGAAAACTCAGAAGACTAGCTAGATAGGGATCATAACTTGTGTATCTCAATATGGAAATCACTTTTGTGTAATGATGTTACTGTATGTAAGATATTAACAATGTAGATGGAGTCTTTCACGGGCTTGCAGGGAAATTTTTCCGAGGTGCAGCTTCCGAAGATGCCGTAGGGCGTGTGCACCAACGACATCTTCGAGAAGCTGCGCCACGGGAGATTTCCCAACCCTTCCCCACTATTGTTAGAGGAGATGGAGTCTTTCACGGGCTTGCAGGGAAATTTTTCCAAGGCGCAGCTTTCGAAGATGCCGTAGAGCGTGTTCACCAACGACATCTTCGAGAAGCTGCGCCACGGGAGATTTCCCAACCCTTTCCCCATTACTGTTAGAGGAGATGGAGTCTTTCACGGGCTTGCAGGGAAATTTTTCCAAGGCGCAGCTTCCGAAGATGACATAGGACGTGTGCACTGATGGCGTGTAAGACACACGTCCGTTGGGAACCCCAAGAGGAAGGTGTGATGCGTACATCGACAAGTTTTCCCTCAGTAAGAAACCAAGGTTATCGAACCAGTAGGAGTCAAGGAACATGTGAAGGTTGTTGGTGGCGGAGTGTAGTGCGGCGCAACACCGGGGATTCCGGCGCCAACGTGGAACCCGCACAACACAATCAAAGTACTTTGCCCCAATGTAACGAGTGAGGTTGTCAATCTCACCGGCTTGCTGAAAACAAAGGATTAGATGTATAGTGTGGAAGATGATGTTTGTTTGCGAAGAACAATAAAGAACAAGTATTGCGATAGATTGTATTTCAGATGTAAAGAATGGACCGGGGTCCACAGTTCACTAGTGGTGTCTCTCCCATAAGATAAATGGCATGTTGGGTGAACAAATTACAGTTGGGCAATTGACAAATAAAGAAGGCATAACAATGCATATACATATATCATGATGAGTACTATGAGATTTAATCAGGGCATTACGACAAAGTACATAGACCGCTATCCAGACATGCATCTATGCCTAAAAAGTCCACCTTCATGTTATCATCCGAACCCCTTCCAGTATTAAGTTGCAAACAACGGACAATTGCATTAAGTATGGTGCGTAATGTAATCAACACAAATATCCTTAGACAAAGCATTGATGTTTTATCTCTAGTGGCAACAACACATCCACAACCTTAGAACTTTCCGTCACCGTCCCGCATTCAATGGAGGCATGAACCCACTATCGAGCATAAATACTCCCTCTTGGAGTCACAAGTATCAACTTGGCCGTAGCCTCTACTAGCAACGGAGAGCATGCAAGAACATAAACAACATATATATGATAGATTGATAATCAACTTGACATAGTATTCCATATTCATCGGATCCCAACAAACACAACATGTAGCATTACAAATAGATGATCTTGATCATGATAGGCAGCTCACAAGATCTAACATGATATCACAATGAAGAGAAGACAACCATCTAGCTACTGTTATGGACCCATAGTCCAGGGGTGAACTACTCACACATCGATCCGGAGGCGATCATGGTGATGAAGAGATCTCTGGGAGATGATTCCCCTCTCCGGCAGAGTGCCGGAGGCGATCTCCTGAATCCCCCGAGATGGGATTGGCAGCGGCGGCGTCACTGGAAGGTTTTCCGTATCGTGGCTCTCGGTACAGGGGTTTTCGCGACGAAGGCTTTAAGTAGGCGGAAGGGCGGAGTCGGAGGGCTGACGGGGGCCCCACACCATAGGGCGGCGCGGCCCCACCCTTGGCCGCGCGGCCCTGTGGTCTGGGCGCCTCGTCGCCCCACTTCGTAACCCTTTCGGTCTTCTGGAATCTTCGTGGAAAAATAAGACCCTGGGCTTTGATTTCGTCCAATTCCGAGAATATTTCCTTTGTAGGATTTCTGAAACCAAAAACAGCGAGAAAACAAGAATCGGCTCTTCGGCATCTCGTCAATAGGTTAGTGCCGGAAAATGCATAATAATGAGATAAAGTGTGTTTAAAACATGTGAGTATCATCATAAAAGTAGCATGGAACATAAGAAATTATAGATACGTTTGAGACGTATCAAGCATCCCCAAGCTTAGTTCCTACTCGCCCTCGAGTAGGTAAACGATAACAAAGATAATTTCTGAAGTGACATGCTATCATAATTTTGATCAATACTATTGTAAAGCATATGAGATGAATGCAACGATTCGAAGCAATGGTAAAGACAATGAATAAACAATTGAATCATATAGCAAAGACTTTTCATGAATAATACTTTCAAGACAAGCATCAATAAGACTTGCATAAGAGTTAACTCATAAAGCAATAAATTCTTAGTAGAAAGCTTTGAAGCAACACAAAGGAAGATATAAGTTTCAGCAGTCTGTACAAAGGTCTAAGGAGAAAGTTCGCATTGGATTTCTCGCTTTTTGATTATTCTCAACTTAGACATCCATACCGGGACAACATAGACAACAGATAATGGACTCCTCTTTAATGTATAAGCATTCAACAACAGATAATATTCTCATAAGAGATTGAGGATTAATTGTCCAAACTGAAAATTCCACCATGATTCATGGTTTTAGTTAGCGGCCCAATGTTCTTCTCTAACAATATGCATACTCAAACCATTTGATCATGAAAATCGCCCTTACTTCAGACAAGACGAACATGCATAGCAACTCACATGATATTCAACAAAGGTGTAATAGTTGATGGCGTCCCCGTAAACATGGTTACCGCTCAACAAGCAACTTATTAAGAAATAAGATACATAAGTACATATTCTTCACCACAATAGTTTTTAAGGCTATTTTCCCATGAGCTATATATTGCAAAGACAAAGGATATAATTTTAAAGGTAGCACTCAAGTAATGTACTTTGGAATGGCAGAGAAATACCATGTAGTAGGTAGGTATGGTGGACACAAAAAGGCATAGTTTTTGGCTTAAGGATTTGGATGCACGAGAAGAATTCCTCTCAATACAAGGCTAGGCTAGCAAGGTTGTTTGAAGCAAACTCAAGTATAAAACGGTACAGCAAAACTCACATATGAACATATTGTAAGCATTATAAGACTTTACATCGTCTTCCTTGTTGTTCAAACACCTTAACCAGAAAATATCTAGACTCTAGAGACCAATCATGCAAACCAAATTTTAACAAGCTCTATGTAGTTCTTCATTAATAGGTGCAAAGTACATGACGCAAGAGCTTAAACATGATCTATATGAGCACAACAATTGCCAAGTATCAAATTATTCAAGACATTATACCATTTACCACATGCAGCATTTTCTGTTTCCAACCATATAACAATGAACGAAGCAGTTTCAACCTTCGCCATGAACATTAAAAGTAAAGCTAAGAACATATGTGTTCATACGAAACAGCGGAGCGTGTCTCTCTCCCAAACAAGGAATGCTAGGATCCGATTTTATTCAAACAAAAACGAAAAATAAAAACAAACATACGCTCCAAGTAAGCACATAAGATGTGACGGAATAAAAATATAGTTTCACTAGAGGTGACCTGATAAGTTGTCGATGAAGAAGGGATGCCTTGGGCATCCCAAGCTTAGATGCTTGAGTCTTCTTAAAATATGCAGGGATGAACCACGGGGGCATCCGCAAGCTTAGACTTTTCACTCTTCTTGATCATATTGTATCATCCTCCTCTCTTGACCCTTGAAAACTTCCTCCACACCAAACTCAAAACAAACTCATTAGAGGGTTAGTGCATAATTGAAAATTCATATATTCAGAGGTGACATAATCATTCTTAACACTTCTGGACATTGCACAAAGCTACTGAAAGTTAATGGAACAAAGAAATCCATCCAACATAGCAAAACAGGCAATGCGAAATAAAAGGCAGAATCTGTCAAAACAGAACAGTCCGTAAAGATAAATTTTTCAGGGGCACTTAACTTGCTCAGATGAAAATGCTCAAATTGAATGAAAGTTGCGTACATATCTGAGGATCACGCACGTAAATTGGAAGATTTTTCTAAATTTCCTACAGAAGGGGCTGCTCAATTTCGTGACAGTAAGAAATCTGTTTCTGCGCAGTAATCCAAATCTAGTATTGACTTTACTATCAAAGACTTTACTTGGCACAACAATGCAATAAAATAAAGATAAGGAGAGGTTGCTACAGTAGTAACAACTTCCAAGACTCAAATATAAAACAAAAGTGCAGAAGTAAAATAATGGGTTGTCTCCCATAAGCGCTTTTCTTTAACGCCTTTCAGCTAGGCGCAAAAGTGTGAATCAAGTATTATCAAGAGACGAAGCATCAACATCATAATTTGTTATAATAATAGAATCATAAGGTAACTTCATTCTCTTTCTAGGGAAGTGTTCCATACCTTTCTTGAGAGGAAATTGATACTTAATATTACCTTCCTTCATATTAATGGTAGCACCAACAGTTCGAAGAAAAGGTTTTCCCAATATAATGGGACAAGATGCATTGCATTCAATATCCAAGACAACAAAATCAACGGGGACAAGGTTATTGTTAACCATAATGCTAACATTATCAATCCTCCCCAGGTTTCTTTATAGAATGATCAGCAAGATTAACATCCAAATAACAATTTTTCAATGGTGGCAAGTCAAGCATATCATAGATTTTCTTAGGCATAACAGAAATACTTGCACCAAGATCACATAAAGCATTACAATCAAAATCATTGACCCTCATCTTAATGATGGGCTCCCAAACATCTTCTAACTTCCTAGGAATAGAAGTTTCAAGTTTTAGTTTCTCCTCTCTAACTTTTATGAGAGCATTTGTAATATGTTTTGTAAAGGCCAAATTTATAGCACTAGCATTGGGACTTTTAGCAAGTTTTTGTAAGAACTTTATAACTTCAGAGATGTGACAATCATCAAAATCTAAACCATTATGATCTACAGCAATGGGATCATTGTCCCCAATATTTTGAAAAATTTCAGCAGTTTTATCACAAACAGTTTCAGCAGTTTTAGCAGTTTCAGGCAATTTTGCACGCTTTGCACTAGGAGTAGAAACATTGCCAACACCAATTATTTTAACATTGATAGTAGGAGGCCTAGCAACATGTGACGCATTATCATTACTAGTGGTGGTAATAGTCCAAACTTTAGCTACATTATTCTCTTTAGCTAGTTTTCCGTTTTCTTCTCTTTCCCACCTAGCATGTAATTCAACCATCAATCTAATATTCTCATTAATTCGAACTTGGATGGCGTTTGCTGTAGCAAATGACTTAATATCTTTATCTTCATTAGGCATAAATTTCAATTTTAAAAGATCAACATCAGAGGCAAGACTATCAACCTTAGAAGCAAGAATATCAATTTTATCAAGCTTTGCTTCAACAGATTGTTAAAAGCAGTTTGTGTACTAATAAATTCTTTAAGCATGGCTTCAAGACCAGGGGGTACACTCCTATTATTTTTGTAAGAATTCCCATAAGAATTACCATAACCATTACCATTAGCAGAAGGATATGGCCTATAGTTGTTACCAGAATTATTCCTATAAGCATTGTTGTTGAAATTATTACTTTTAATGAAGTTCACATCAACATGTTCTTCTTGGGCAACCAATGAAGCTAAAGGAACATTATTAGGATCAACATTAGATCTACCATTCACAAGCATAGACATAATAGCATCAATCTTATCACTCAAGGAGGAGGTTTCTTCAACAGAATTTACCTTCTTACTTTGTGGAGCCCTTTCAGTGTGCCATTCAGAGTAATTTATCATCATATTATCAAGAAGCTTTGTTGCCGCCCCCAAAGTAATGGACATAAAGGTACCTCCAGTAGCTGAATCCAATAGGTTCCGCGAAGAAAAATTCAATCCTGCATAGAAGGTTTGGATGATCATCCAAGTAGTTAGTCCATGGGTAGGGCAATTCTTTACCAAAGATTTCATTCTCTCCCATGCTTGAGCAACATGTTCATTATCTAATTGCTTAAAATTCATTATGCTACTTCTCAAAGATATAATTTTAGCGGGAGGATAATATCTACCAATAAAAGCATCCTTACATTTAGTCCATGAATCAATACTATTCTTAGGCAAAGATAGCAACCAATCTTTAGCTCTTCCTCTTAAGGAGAAAGGAAACAATTTTAATTTTATAATGTCACCATATACATCCTTATACTTTTGCATTTCACAAAGTTCAACAAAATTATTAAGATGGGCAGCAGCATCATCGTAACTAACACCTGAAAATTGCTCTCTCATAACAAGATTTAGTAAAGCAGCTTTAATTTCAAAGAATTCTCACTGTAGTAGCAGGTGGAGCAATAGGTGTGCATAAGAAATCATTATTATTTGTGCTAGTGAAGTCACACAACTTAGTATTCTCAACAGTACCCATTTTAGCAGTAGTAAATAAAGCAAACTAAATAAAGTAAATGCAAGTAACTAATTTTTTGTTGTGTTTTTTATATAGAGAGCAAACAAGATAGTAAATAAAATAAAGCTAGCAACTAATTTTTTTGTATTTTTGATATAGAGAGCAAACAAAGCAGTAAATAAAGTAAAGTAAAGCAAGACAAAAACAAAGTAAAGAAATTGGATGTGGGAGACTCCCCTTGCAGCGTGTCTTGATCTCCCCGGCAACGGCGCCAGAAAACTGTCTTGATGGCGTGTAAGACACACGTCCGTTGGGAACCCCAAGAGGAAGGTGTGATGCGTACAGACGACAAGTTTTCCTCGCAAGAAACCAAGGTTATCGAACCAGTAGGGAGTCAAGGAACACGTGAAGGTTGTTGGTAGCGGAGTGTAGTGCGGCGCAACACCAGGGATTCCGGCGCCAACGTGGAACCCGCACAACACAATCAAAGTACTTTGCCCCAACGTAACGATGAGGTTGTCAATCTCATCGGCTTGCTGAAAACAAAGGATTAGATGTATAGTGTGGAAGATGATGTTTGTTTGCGAAGAACAATAAAGAACAAGTATTGCGAGTAGATTGTATTTCAGATGTAAAGAATGGACCGGGGTCCACAGCTTCACTAGTGGTGTCTCTCCCATAAGATAAATGGCATGTTGGGTGAACAAATTACAGTTGGGCAATTGACAAATAAAGAAGGCATAACAATGCACATACATATATCATGATGAGTACTATGAGATTTAATCGAGGCATTACGACAAAGTACATAGACCGCTATCCAAGCATGCATCTATGCCTAAAAAGTCCACCTTCGAGGTTATCATCCGAATCCCTTCCAAGTATTAAGTTGCAAACAACGGACAATTGCATTAAGTATGGTGCGTAATGTAATCAACACAAATATCCTTAGACAAAGCATCGATGTTTTGTCCCTAGTGGCAACAACACATCCACAACCTTAGAACTTGTCGTCACCGTCCCAGCATTCAATGGAGGCATGAACCCACTATCGAGCATAAATACTCCCTCTTGGAGTCACAAGTATCAACTTGGCCAGAGCCTCTACTAGCAACGGAGAAAATGCAAGAACATAAACAACATATATATGATAGATTGATAATCAACTTGACATAGTATTCCATATTCATCGGATCCCAACAAACACAACATGTAGCATTACAAATAGATGATCTTGATCATGATAGGCAGCTCACAAGATCTAACATGATAGCACAATGAGGAGAAGACAACCATCTAGCTACTGCTATGGACCCATAGTCCAGGGGTGAACTACTCACACATCGATCCGGAGGCGATCATGGTGATGAAGAGACCTCCGGGAGATGATTCCCTCTCCGGCAGGGTGCCGGAGGCGATCTCCTGAATCCCCCGAGATGGGATTGGCGGCGGCGGCGTCTCTGGAAGGTTTTTCGTATCGTGGCTCTCGGTACTGGGGTTTTCGCGACGAAGGCTTTAAGTAGGCGGAAGGGCGGAGTCGGAGGGCTTACGGGGGCCCTACACCATAGGGCGGCGCGGCCCCACCCTTGGTCGCGTGGCCCTGTGGTCTGGGCGCCTCGTCGCCCCACTTCGTAACCCTTTCGGTCTTCTGGAAGCTTCGTGGAAAAATAAGACCCTGGGCGTTGATTTCGTCCAATTCCGAGAATATTTCCTTTGTAGGATTTCTGAAACCAAAAACAGCAGAAAACACCAACTGGCTCTTCGGCATCTCGTCAATAGGTTAGTGCCGGAAAATGCATAATAATAACATAAAGTGTGTATAAAACATGTGAGTATCATCATAAAAGTAGCATGGAACATAAGAAATTATAGATACGTTTGAGACGTATCATGCACCAATGACATCTTCGAGAAGCTGCGCCACGGGAGATTTCCCAACCCTTTCCCCATTACTGTTAGAGGAGATGGAGTCTTTCACGGGCTTGCAGGGAAATTTTCCAAGGCGTAGCTTCCGAAGATGACGTAGGACGTGTGCACCAACGACATCTTCGAGAAACTGCGCCACGGGAGATTTCCCAACCCTTTCCCCATTACTGTTAGAGGAGATGGAGTCTTTCACGGGCTTGCAGGGAAATTTTTCTGAGGCGCAGCTTCCGAAGATTCCGTAGGGCGTGTGCACCAACGACATCTTCGAGAAGCTGCGCCACGGGAGATTCCCAACCCTTACTCCATCCATGGGGATGAAACTCTCCCTATCTGCTTGTTGATCGGCTTGTTCATCTGCTTCCCAAGGCGTATCGGTGTTCCTTTTATAGGCACGGCGCCGCTTCTGCTTTGTCTTGTTCCTCCGATAGGGCGTCGTGCGCTACATGCTTTATCTCATCGAGCAGTGCGTCCACCCACGTGTCCTTATCCTGCCGACATCTTTAGTCCCGGTTGCACCCACGAGCCGGTACTAAAGGTTACCCACGCGTCCTTATCCCACCGACAGTTTTGTTAGATGACACAAAAACCACCATTAGTCCCGGTTGCACCCACGAGCCGGTACTAAAGGTTACCCACGCGTTCTTATCCCACCGACAGCTTTAGTCCTGGTTGCACCCACCAGCGGTACTAAACGCCCCAGATAAGGCCCTCCCAGATAAGCCTCCCACAGATAAGACACCCCCATCTTCTCACGCTTTCCACCGGTTCCCGCCTCCGTCTTCCCGCCATTTTTTCACTATATATATGTAGGCTTGGCTTCCATTTACATATCGCATCTAGACTCATATCTGCAAACCTCTCATCACTCTCTCTCCTGGCTTCCATCGTATCTCTAACCCCCCGGGAGGCGGAGGCACTTTGCGCCTCGAACTACCCCTGCCCGCCGTTCTACTACGTCCCGACCAGCTGGTTGTTGAGCGTCGGAGGCGTACCGGTTCCTCATGTCCCTCTAGGTGTGGGGCGCGAGATGGCCATCACGAACCACTACTACTTTCAGCTCATGCCAGAGCAGCGGAGGAATCCCCAGTGGCATCCCGACTACAGCCCGACTTGGGAAAGCTTCTTCATCAATTAGCGTGAGTGTAAGATTGCCAGGCACGAGGAGGACGGCCCGCCTCGTTCGAACTTCAACGAGGCCGGCCGTCGGTTGTGTTGGCGCGACCGGACTCTCCAGAGCGTAATGGGCTACCATGGCCCCCACCTGCGTACCCACAGTCCCAGCCCACGCGTGCTCACCCGCCGAGGTTCGACTACCGCGACCCCGATGCCAGCGACGACGACATCGGCGACTACGACGACTACAGTGGCAACCTTTATAGGGCTAGGCACGACTATGACTGAATGACTCCAACATTCGAATCTAGTCATGTATCTTAATTTTCAGTTGAGCTATGTACTTTTAATTCGAGTTCAATCGTAATAAAATTTTATTCCCGCCCTTTCCTTCCCGCCGTTTTTCTCCATCGCGGCGTCATGGCGGGAAACTATCCCGCGCGGACGTCGTCGTTGCGGGAGTAAAGAAAAGAAATAGAAAAGATATAGAAAAGAAACAGGAAAAAATAGAAAAAAAGAAATTGAAAAAGAAACAGAAAAGAAAAAGAAGCAGAAAAGAAAAGAAACATGAAATAAAAAAGAAACATAAAAGAAAAGAAACATAAAATAAAAAAGAAAAAAGAAAAAGAAAAAGAAAAGAAACATAAAAGAAAAAGAAAAAGAAAAAGAAAAGAAAAAGAAAAAAAAAGCAGAAAAGAAAAAAAGAAATAGAAAAGAAACAGCAAAAGAAAACAAAACAACAAAACAAAGACAAAACAAAAAAAAAAATACCTTTGGCACCGGTTGGTACCACCAACCAGTACGAAAGGTCTTTCGTACCGGTTGGTGGTACCAACCGGTACCAAAGGTCCCTCCCCTCGTTCACTTAGGCGCGCAGCACCAAATCGGTGCCAAAACGCACAGAGACACCACTGCTCCGCGCGCCTCGCCCGCTCGCCATCGCCGTCGTCGCCGTCATCGTCGTCCACGCCGTCGCCGTCGACCTCGCCACGCCGCAGCAGGCCTTCGCCGTCGCCATCGCCTTCGTCCACGCGTCACTCCTCTCCGCGCACGCCGTATCTGCAGGTCTGTATGTGCGCCGCCCCCGTCGCCTCCCTCCCCTTCTCCGGCGCCATTGCCCGCCGCCGATGCGCCGCCACCGCGCGAGACCGTGGCCGCCGCCGCTACGTGCCACGCCGCCGTGACCGAGAACTGCTGGAGGCCGATGCCGTCCGCGCCACGCCGCCGCACACCACCGCTCGACGCCGCACACTAGGTGCTCGACGGAATCCCTGGCCGGGCGTTGGCGGCATTGCTGTTGGTGGTGGTGCTGTTGGCGGCGGTGCTGTGGGCGACGAGCTGCTCGCCGGGCGGTGTCGTGGGGGTGGCGTTGGCGGTAGTGCTTTTGTGGAAGCGGTGTTGTGGGCGGCGTTGCTGTGGCGGTGGCGTTGGTGGCGGTGCTGGGGGTGGCGTGGCAGTGGGGGTGGCGTTGGCCGCGGTGCTGTGGGGGTGGCGTGGCAGTGGGGGTGGCATTGGCCGCGGTGATGTGGGGGTGGTGTTGGTGGCATTGCTGTGGGGGTGGCGAGGCAGCCACAGCCGAGCTAGGGGCCGGTGAAGCGGGTGCGGGAGCGGAGGAAGTCGAGGAGGGTGGCGCCCGTGTCGTCGCCGTCTCTGAGCTCGAAGCGCTCGCCGTTGACCGCGAACACCACCGCCATGGCGCGGGAGGCGGAGGCGGAGGCGGGGCGAGAATGAGATGCGTGTATCGGAATCCGGTTCCATCCCATGTGTAATTGATCCTTGCCTGGTTCCCTCTGTTGTTGTCGTCGTCAGTGACCTCGCGAAATTCCAAACGGAGAGCAACCGACGGTGGCACGCGAGAGCATGTGTCGCTCCCCGGCGGCTTTGCTGCTTTACTCGAACGATTGGACGCCTTGATGACTGACTGACTTAGAGTTAGGGTCGAGAAATAGAGAGAAGAGCGAGAGGAGGAGCGCCGAGTGTTAGGGATAGGGTCGAGAAAAAGAGAGAAGAGCGAGAGGAGGAGCACCGAGTGTTAGGGTTAGGGTCGAGAAAAACAGAGAAGAGCGCGAGGAGGAGGGGGAACACCGAGTCTGTGGCCTTGGCGCCGCGACATAGAGTTCGTGTTTGGGTCAGGGTTATTGCTTTCTTCATTTCAATTGTTAGCCATCTAGCAATATGTTATGATCATGACATGATGAATGAAATAATTGCTTTCTTAATTTTGTAGTGACATTGAGCTATGGAGGACGGCACCTTCGTCCGAGATGAGGATCAAGAAGAAGCGGTGCAGAAAATGATATTTCAGAGTGCCCGTGGGCCGGAACCCGATGGTGATGACTATGAGTTCACAGATTTTCTGAACGATGCCGGTGAGGGACTTGAGTCTGAAGAGATTAGAAGAGACAACGAAGTATCCATAACAAACTCCGGCGAGGTGTATATTTATGTAGAAGTCTATGTTCATCAGTAGATGCATTCATTTATTTGTATTGCACTTATTAACGAATCATTTTTATTTTAGCCTTCTGGATCATCGAGCAAGTCTGTTAAAACAAAACGAGGCCCGACGCAACTGCTAAAGGGCGAGGGTAGGTTAGCCCTCACCACATTTAAGGATAATGGTGAACCGGTGCATCCCAAAGATCACTGCCGCAAATTTACAAGTCAAGCTGGAGTTCTTGTTAGGGACCATGTACCGATCAGCATTGAAGAGTGGCATAAGCCGAAGAACACGGGAAGCTAGTTATGTCAACGAAGCGCTGAAATTTTTTCTTTGGGACACTCTACTGACACGCTTCAGCCTACCGGAAGAAATGACGGAAGGCCAGAAGAAGAAAGTCAAGGAATGGACTCTCAAGAAGATGGCCACACAATTCCAGTATTCGATGATAATCTAGTGAAGATAAAAGATCACTGGCCCGCACTTAAGAGGTATAAGCAATCGACTACTGCTAAGTCCCGATCGGTCACAAATACGAAAAATGCTTCAAAGAATAAACTTTTCCATCATTTGGGGTCAGGTGGCTACAAGACTGCCATTCCGAAGTGGACAGCGTTTGAAAATGAACTGATGAAAAACGGAATCACTCCACAGACATGGGACTGGCCCGACCGGTCCAAGTTCTGGTTGTTCGCGCATGGGGCAGGGTTGGACCAAAGACGGGGCAGATCGTTGCGCAGGGGAAATGGAAGGACAAAATTGAAGCAATCACGAAGCAGCTTGTAGATGCAATTGAAAAGGTCAGAAAGGGAGAGTACATTCCCAATAGAGAGAATGATGAGCTGACACTCGCTTTGGGGAATCCTGAACACGTTGGACGGGTTCGAGCTTGCCCAGGTCAGACCCTGAAGGAAGCATGGCCGAAGTGCGCTGACACTTATAGAACCGTTCGCGAAAGAAGAAGAAGGAGTCGAACATGTTAACGGAATTGTTAAATAGGGTGGAGGCGCTTGAGAAACATCAGAGGGCACCTGATCAACCGATGTTTCTACAGGATCGTCAAGCCGATGCCGCCCCATCTCAGCGAAGAAGCAGTGTGGGTTCCACGCATCTTGAAGGATGTGGAGGAAGCTACCCCATGGATTATGTCACAGATAAGACAGATTGTGAGCTACATATGTTATTCAGGACTGCGTCTGTTAAGGTGGTGGTCGGCTATGTTTACCCAAATGAAGATGGAGCAACGCACCAACATATGCCCATTCCACCTGGCTGTGTTCGTGTCGGGGTGGATGAAGTTGTTACGGGTTTTGAAACAGTGGAGCTTGATTTTCCTAGAGGTGACGATGAGAGGACAATGGCCGATGTCAAGCACGGTTTCACCCTATGGCTGAAGAAATACATCATCCTTTTGCAAAGGCCACCGACTCCTCGTAGCAGTCCACATGAGCAAGAAAGGCCACCGACTCCTCTTGGTAGCGTTCCACATGAGCAGAAAAGGCCATCGACTCCTCCTGGTAGCAGTCCACAGGAGCAGCAAACTCCACACCTACCTGAGAGAGATCCCAGTGTGAGTCCACCATCTCAAGATCCTCCGTGTAAGACAACGTCCTTTAAGCGGAACGGTACTCCGCCTAGGAAGAGATCTAGAATGGAGAAACCACTCCCGCCTATAGAGAAGTTACCTTGGGAAATGAGTATCGAGGAAAATGAGCAAAGCTGTAAGTCCCAGCTGAAATCCTTTTTTGCTAAGAAAGCGCCAGAGATACCTTTTGAGAAGACACTAGATCCGGTGAAAGTTGTGCGTACCGTTGAGAATCTATATGACCATGTACCATCGCCGTCATCTGACTATAGGCGTTCTATTGAAAGATCGTATGACGAGATGGTGGAGGCGAAAAAACGCAATCAATCGAGTGTCACAGCAAAAAAAGGGAAACAACAAGTGCACCAGCTCGGAGAACAACCCGTTCAATCGGTCCCCCCTCTCATGGTGTTTGACGAGAAGGCCGTTCAAAGTTCTCGAAAATACACCGATTACCCCTTCGCTGAAGTAGAATATAAATTTGTTCAAGGGAAAGATTTGGTCGAGAATCTCAGGAAGCAACCAACAAGTATGCGTAATTTGCATGCGTGGTATAGTAATGCCACAAAGAAAGGGATCGATTCTATCATGGTGCAAGTTAAGGAAGAGCATTACTTCCAAGAATACTCTTTGAGTGTTGACTTCGGCGAACTTTTTCAGTTATACAATCTTCGGGCCCTCGACAAATCAATCATCAGTTGCTATTGTCTGTAAGTGATTTATTTATGTAATTTGAGAAGTCTTTAGCTCATCTTGTTCATTGTCTGCAAATTATAATCTTTTGTGCGCTATATTATGCAGATCGAAGATGCTCGAATGTAAAAGGGATGAAATCAAGCACACTGGGTTCATTGACCCGGATACAATGCATGAAAAAACCATAGAGGATCCCATCTGTAATAGGGATACACCGGAGACTTTGCTAAGGTTTTTGAAGCGTCAACGTGACAAAAGGATAATACTTTGGCCTTACAACTTCAAGTGAGTGTTACTGTCTTATAACATATTCTATTTTGCTCACGAGAAGTTCAAATTTTAACTGATGACTTATATATATGACACTGCATATTTAAACGTGCGCAGGTTCTATTTTATTCTTATCGTCATTAAAATGTATGAAGGAGAGGTTGAAGTCTTTGACTCACAAAGCAAAGAGGCTATACTATACAAGACGTGTTTTTTTATGCTCAAAAAGTAATTTTAATTCTTATCGGTCTTTTCGGTAATTTCCTGATATCAACTAATTGATAACTCTTTTATGCATTTTCTTTTGTTGGGCAGTGTATGGAAATGTTCATCAAGGAAGATCGGTCCCATGAATGGAAACCGAAGATGATATGGCGTGCGAACAAAGTAAGTAGTACTACCTAGGTCCACACATTTTTATCATACTTGATTATTCTTTCATTGAATTATATTCTTGTACAGAAATGCCCGCAACAACTAGAGGGGACTAATCTATGTGGATACTACGTTTGCGAGTACATCCACAGAATTGTCAGCGAGAGAACGAATGATCAAAGAAATAAAGAGGTACGAAAAAAATATTCACAAATTTATTTTGTTACCATAAGTTGTGCTTAGTTTCACTAGTAATTGTTTGTTTATGATTTGATATATATACACACACACACACATAGCTCATGTATTTATTTGTATCTCATTCTTTTACAGTTGGCAAAAAAGCGGGACAAGATCTCAATCGAGGAACACTTCAAAGCAATTGGCGATGAATTGGGGGGATTTTTCCTTCGGGACGTCATACCGCCATTCGGAGAGTTCCACTATGAATGAAGATGTACATGTAACATATAGTTTGACTCGGAGAGTACCACTATGCTACATGTAATAGATAGTATGCCTCGGAGAGTACCACTATATATGCATGAAGATCGATCTGCATGCATACTACTTAATTTGCGATCTTTTGCAATTACATGTGTTATATTATATGCACCAAGTTGATATGCATCACCTTTATCTTCATGTACTACCTAAACCCAAACGCGTAGCAGGCGCATCGACGCGATATGAAACGGTCCGATACCCCTAAACCCCTCCTAAAACCCTAAACCTTGAATTCTCTGCCGCGGCAGAAATTTCTGCATTTTCTCTGCCGCGGCAGACAACCTTTGGTACCGGTTCGTATTACAAACCGGTACCAAAGCTCCCTAGCCCTGCGCTCTCCTGGGTGGCCACATGGAGGTCCTTTAATACCGGTTGGTAAGGAACCGGTACCAAAAGAGGGGGCCTTTTCTACCGAACCTTTTGTACCGGTTGCTTAACCGGTACAAATGTTCCTCTAGAACCGGTATTGTTGCCCCTTTTTCTACGAGTGCATGCACCGGCGTCGGGCGGCACATACGTGGGCAAGGACTTCCTCAACAACAGCTAGCCAGACTAGGTACGATCCATGCGCCAACGCAGGCATCGCGCATCCAGATCGGAAATACAGTGCTGCCCTACCCTACATGACTTTGCCTAGCATGCAAATCTATAGGAAGTACGTGCGTGCATCTGGGCAGCAAGCGCGCAAATACCTGCAGGCCTCGACATGCCCAGGCTATGATGCGCGCGCAGATGCACCAGCCTAGGCTCACTACGATGACCTGCGAATGGTGACGCGGCCCACCCGACGACGGCATCAACCACGAGAGTGCAACCTGATGCACAGACACCAAATCTTCGCCGCCGGAGCCACGACATCAAGTTGTACGACTACAACATGCTACGAGTTAAGATCTTCGTTCAACAGATCTACTGCGAGAAGCGACATCGACATGCACCATCCACACGCTAGGCTGGTGTGGAAAGAGATCCAAGTTCGTCATCGACTTCTTCGACAGCATGACACCGACATCATCGTCGCTACGAGGGACGCCTCCAAGCGACACATCGTCGACACTCCTGCTGCTCCAACATCGCCGACATATCATCGCCAAGGTCTACATCATCGTGATCATCATCGACATCTTCATCAACACACCGCCGCCGCCCCACAACATCGTCCACATGATGGACATACGACTACAACGCCCTCTGATAGTATAACTGAAAGGCCCGACGACGGCATTAACCTCGTCCCATGACACGACATCGACGCCGGCATTGACCGCGTCCGACAGATAAGATTGCATTGACACACCACAACCGCGCACATGGGTCTGGCAAA
The DNA here is from genome assembly GCF_022539505.1 of Lolium rigidum. NCBI lineage: Eukaryota > Viridiplantae > Streptophyta > Magnoliopsida > Poales > Poaceae > Lolium > Lolium rigidum. The sequence goes on along the minus strand of NC_061513.1, from coordinate 142,479,850 downwards.
ACCGTGTGTGCTTGGTGGGCTTCCTCCAGTCCTGGCAAAACTGGTGGTCTCACCTACGATCGCGTCCTCTGACATCTGCAAGACGCCGCGACGGTACCCTTCAGGGTGCAAAACGTCGCCCCGACGGTACCTTTTAAGGTACAAAACGTCGGCCCCGACTACAGCTTCGTCCGAAAAAAATGAAAAAAAAAAACATCGCAATTTTTTGCGCCTCCGGCGAAGGCGGCTACACCACGTACGGCGACTACATCATCGACCACGGCTACATGACGTTCGGCTACCTCTACAACAACATCGCGACAACGTCTACAGCTACACATCGGCAACAACTCTAGTCGACAGCGTCCGCGTTGTCACTTGCGTCCACGACACTCCCGTTGTGACTGCGGGAGGGAAGAGAAGGCACCAGAAGGAGACACCGATGATGACAAAGAGGAGAAGAGGACGGAAGCGCGAGACTTCAAATCCAGCCTCTCATGTACTTGTATATATACCCCATGAGGGTTACCGGAATAAACAACGAGACGAAAATAAATATTAGGCTTCTACAACTTTCTACAGCCGCTCCCCAGCCGCGTCCCCCAAACGCCGCCACCAAACATTAAAATACTTTTTATTTTTATTTGTTTTGCATTTTTATTTCAATACGAGAAGAAATATTCCACAAACTAATACATAATTGGGAACGTGGTTTACATGAAGATATAGTTTGAAACATGGTTTTCCACAAACTAATATATAGTTTGAACCATAGTTGACACAAATATAAAAGATTGCAAAAAACTAAACCTAACTAGGCCAGGCATCGAAGGTTTCGTGTGTTCGCTGCCAAGAAGGAACACTCGAGGGCACACCCAGTCATCCAAACTAGAAAATCCAGCTGGTGAGGGTGCCCATGTTGGTTCTTCCGAGGAAGGACATTCAGAAACCTTCGTGCATTTTTTCGCTGCGAAGAAACAACACTCTTCAGTCGTCGTCCTCCTCGGCGATGTCGCCGTGGTAGTTCTGGCGGCAACGCGTCTTGTCAAACACCTTGACGCTCACGTCCCTGTCGCCGAAGTAGGAGAACACGAGCATGAAGCAGGCTTCGAGGCGGTGGTAGCGCGCGAACTTCTCCCAGCCGATGTGGAGGTACATCTTGCCGTGCGTGTCGTAGATCACGTCGACGATCCACCGGCAGCAGTGGCAGCCATTCCCCCGCAGATGCAGCGAGCCCGGGCGCTCGTCGGCGACGACGAAGTCGGCAAAGTCGTCCGGCAGCCTCTGAACGCCGTGTGGGTCGCCCTTGAGGACGACAATGAACTCAAACAGCACGGGCCCCTCCTCATCATGCCTGTCCGACGATGAGGATGACGACAGCGTCGTAGGCGACGGCGAGCGTGCAGCTCTGCTGTGGCCGCGGCCACGACCATGACCACGGCCGCGAGCTCGGCCTCCGCCTCTACCAGCCATGGCGTCGACTCTTCAGATGGTGGCGGCTAGGGCTGGGGAGAGAGACGCTAGGGTTTGTGTGTGAGAGGGACAATGAGAGGCGGCCCTTTTTATAGGCCGGAGGAAGGCGGGTGAGCGGTGGCGCTCATTAACGCCGGCACGCAGAGCTAGGCGGCGACGAGACGCTTCGCTGCACCTCTGCGGGAACTGCACCGTCGCTGCGCGCCAATAACTTCTGTCGCGAGGTAGGCGACGGTTAGGTTAAAATTCAATGTGCTGCTGACGGGTCAGCCCCGCCACTCCCTGCCTCGCTTTTCGGTGCGTCCGGCGTCCCCGGTGCGTCCCCTGTGGATGGGGACGGGCTCGGAGCGCCGGACACCGTATTGGGGCGCACCGGACAAAAAAAAGCTTTGCGAGACGCGGTTGGGAATATTTTTTTGTCCGACGGAAGACAGTTTAAGGAACGCGACTGAAGATGGTCTTACAATGAAAATGGTGGAGTAGACATCGGCGTATCGGTTTCAAGGACGGGGCTGAGATTTTTCTGGGTTTGTGGATGTGTGTTGAATTGGGGAACGCTGCTCGATGCTTGCGTCGGTACTGAGGTCCGAGAACCTTGATTGCCTTCAACCTATCATACCAGCCGTGCTCCTGCGTGGAGAAGGGAAAAAAAATGCCACAAAAATTACTACGTACTACTACTTGGGTGAGTCGATCGGTCAACGCGCGCGTGCGATCGTGGAGCAATGACCATGCCCCATGCGCACGCAGTGACGCAACAGGCACATTCCACTTTCACCCCCGCATCACCGGCCATGATGGACACCATGTGCACCCCAGTTCCCCAAATAACGCCCGTCTAGTCGAGGATTCCAGGTGATCTATTCGTCTAGTTAGAGCCACCTCCAGTCATCTTCCCGGCGAGGCCTTCGGTAATCTTTTTTTTTTTTTTTTGCTTCCTAGCTGTCTCCCCGACGAGGCCTTTGATAACCCTTTTTGCTTCATCGGAACGGTGTTATTCGGCCTAGCCATCACTCTGGTTTCTCATTTCCTCCTGAAAAAGCTTTTAATCCTCCATTCGGAGAGCCCAGACCATCCCGGTCCGCCGAGACGCGCTCGAGGGAGTCCGGACGAAACGAATGCGCGGAAACATCGAGCGGGCCCGTGGTGTCGGCCACAGAAAGGCTAGTTCCATCTATTTGTTTCGGTTTCCCTCCAAATTGCGCCGCATATCCCCATTCCCCCGCCCCCGCCGAAGCCACCATGCCGTCGAAGAAGATCGGCGACGACGGCACACCGAAGGCGAGGAAGCCGCGGGCGCCAAAAGAGAGGCCGACGGGTTGGTCAAACGCAAGGTGGGCGGTGGATGTGGAGCGGCGCGTGATCGAAACTCGCGGCAGGGCGGAGAGGGAGATAAAGCTCTCGACGAGGAGGGCGGCGACGGATCAACAAGCGAGGCAGGTCTACATGCCCATGAGCATGGGACAGCCGCTCGTCGGCCTATTCCCTGGTTTATGGCCAATCCAAGGTACAATCGGCTCACCTAGCTTCGACCTTCTCGTCGGCATCATCTGCGATGTTCCATGAGAGCTACGCCCAATCCACTCCTCTGTCGAGGTTTACGCCTTCGCCGCCGGTGACCACCTGGGCACGTACGAGGGTATCTCGTCTGCCCTGCGCCGAGGGCCACTCTCCTTCTCCACCCCCGGGAACGGCGCTGGCGCATCGTTCGGCGGGATGCCGCTGCCGAACGACGGTGTGATGCACGCGATGATCACGTCGGGCTCCATAACCGCCGCGTCGAGCTTGGGTTTCTTCACGCAAGAGGAGACCAGAGCACGCGAGTATTCTTAGCTTCGATGACTCCGGCCGCCGGCCTGCCCGCCCTTGATTTCCGTCCACGGCGTACCGACAGCCAGCTTGGAGATTTGGGCAACGGTTGTAGCCACATACGTCCCCCCTAGGAATCTTTGATCTTTCCCGCCGGTCAGCCACGGATGCACGGGAGGGAGTCCAGTGGTGGCTGCAGGCTCTGGTCGGGGCCGTCCAAGTCGCCGGGCGTGACTCTTGACCCAGCAAAGTTACATTGACCAGTCCTTCTCCTTCCGCAGGCACAGCAGCCCCTCCTCCAAGTCTCAGTCCGTGCTCGCGTGTTAAAAGCCGGGCGGCCGGCCACGCCACCTCCAACCAGTCGATCCCAACTCGCCAGCGCACCACTACCCTGCTCAGCCTGACAGCCGGTCTACGCCACCATTCGGTAATCAGTATACACGATTGCAGGAGCCATGCTCGGGAGGAAGCAGAGAGGAGGCTCGTCGCCGCCCAAGCCCCACGCCGAGGACGCGGGCTTCGTCGGCGCCAACGCCGTCACCACCCACGGCCACGGCGCCGGGCAGGAGGTGCATCTCGACGAGGCGGCTCGGGAGAGGCTGGACCGCATGAACCGGCGGCTGAGGCTGCTGGAGCAGCAGATGGAGACGCTGGAGGCGGAGCTCGGGAGGGCCAGCACCGCCGACAACAGCTACGAGTAGCCAGCTTGAAGCTTTCTTTCACTTTCCGTTTCCTGCTGATGAGAAAAATACGTACAGTTGTATGATCTTTTCTTGCTTCCTGCGATCGAGTGGTTTGATCCCTCTGGCTCGTTTGGAAAAGCATGTGCAGCCATGAGCTCATCTTGTCACTTTCAACTCCTGTGGAAAATTCCCTAAAAAACACAGTACTATGTGGAAAATGGCTGTTGTCTAAGCATGCATGCTTGACCTTTGACTTTGTACAATGGACCGCTGAGTTCAGACATAAAGGAGCTCACTGAAATTATCTTAACACATTCGCAAAACGCCAATTCAAGCCCACACCATTAGATTACATGATGATTCGTGCTAGCGAAGCTACAACATAAGTTGTAACCGAGCAACTGAGGTTTTACTACATGCAACATGGTTTGCAACTCAAAACAATAAGAGCATCTCCAGTCGCGTCCTCCAAACCGTCCCCCAAACCGCGCCGGATCGAGCGTTTGGGGGACGTGTTTCGTTCGTGCCGCGTTTGGGGGACGTCGCTCCCCAGCCGCGTCCCCCAAACGCCGCCCCCAAACATTTAAAATAATTTTTCTGGCATTTTTATTTCAATTTCCACAAACTAATACATAATTTGGAACGTGGTTTACACGAAAACACAGTTTGGAACATGGTTTTCCACAAACTAATACATAGTTTGAACCATGGTGGACACAAATATAAAATATTGCAAAGAAACTAAACCTAACTAGGCCGTGCATCGAAGGTTTCGTGTGTTCGCTGCTAAGAAAGAACACTCGAGAGCACACCCGATCACCTAAACTGGAAAATCCAGCGGGAGGATGGTGCCCTTGTTGGTTCTACCGATGAGGCGAACAGGCAGAAACCTCCGTGCACGTATTCGCCGCGAAGAAACAACACTCATTCGGTCGTCCTCCTCGTCGGTGCTTGTCGTCGTCCCTGTCGACGTGGTAGTCCCGGAGGCAGCGCCTCTCGTCGAAGACCTTGACGCTCATGTCCCTGTTGCCGAAGTAGGAGAACACGAGGATGAAGCCGGCTTCGAGGCTGTGGTGGCGCGCGAACTTCTCCCAGCCGATGTTGAGGTACATCTTGCCGCGCGCGTCGTAGATCGCCTTGACGATCCACCGGCAGTAGCCGCACGAATGTTCCCGCAGATGCATCGTGCGCGGGCGTACGCCGCCGACGTACTCGGCGAAGGAGTCCGGCAGCCTCTGGATGCCGCGCGGGTCGCCCTTGAGGACGTGGACGAACTCGAACAGGACGTCCGGCTCCACGTCCATCTCCGACGATGAAGACGACGGCGTGGGAGGCGACGGCGAGCGTTCAGCTATGCCGCGGCCACGACCACGACCACGACCACGGCCGCGAGGTCGGCCTCCGCCTCTACCAGACATAGCGTCGAGTCTTGTTGAGAGATGGTGACGGCTAGGGTTTGGGAGAGAGGCGCTAGGGTTTGTGTGTGAGAGGGACGATGAGAGGCGCCCCTTTTATAGGCCGGAGGGAGGCGGAGGAGCGGTGGCGCTCATTAACGCCGGCACGCGAGCTAGGCGCGGACGGGACGCGTCCGCTGCGCCCTCTCGCGGGAACTGCACCGGCGGCTGCGCGCCAATAACTTCCGTCGCGAGGTAGGCGACGGTTAGGTTTAAATTAATTGTGCCGCTGACGGGTCGGCCCCGCCACTCCCCGCCTCGCGTTTCGTTGTGTCCGGTGTCCCCGGAGCGTCCCCTGTGGGACGGGGACGGGCTCGGGGCGCCGGACACCGTATGGGGGCGCGCCGGACAAAAAAGAGCTTTGGGGGACGCGGCTGGAACGCTTTTTTTGTCCGGCGCGCCCCAAATCTCTTTGGGGGACGCGACTGGAGATGCTCTAACAAGGTTGTAACTGAGGTTTTACTTCCTGCAGCATGGTTTACCACCAAGAGGCTGCAAATAAGGTTTTACTCAATATGGTTTGCAACTGAGGACAATAATCTTGATCGTTGAATTGCTTAAAGATTTTTGTTAGTCTGAATTGCAACTGAAATTCATCAACATCACGTGACTGCTAACTAGTTATTCTCTGTCAGACTGAGAATTAGTCGCATCTCATCTTAACAACGTGCACAGCCACCATTGTTCTAGAATCTTCCATTACCAAGTTTGAATTGATGGAGACAGGATTAAAATCAAATTTTCGAAGGGACTAGAGCAGATCATCTGTAAAGCTGCCCAGCACCTTACTTAAAAATACTTAATATACTCCAGCTTCATTTTTCGGAGCCAAGACCTTAGAAGAGTTCACCAACACCTTACGTACATCAGCCCAATTTTCGCTTTCAGTTTCCAGCAGAACTTTACAGAACATAATTTTCGTTTCGAACGAAATCCATCCAAAGTACAAGAGCATGATACAGATATATAGTACCTTCACATCCAAACTAAAAAAAAAACAAAAAAAATGCAAAATTACTGAGACACAACACGACGCACAGATGCATCTGACTGCAACAACCACATGACAACACATCGAGCATCACCGCAATTCTACTCACAAGCCAGCTTCGTACCAAAGCTGCTGAGGCTGATGGCAAAAGCTTGAAATGCTGAGAGTGGCTGCCGATAATCCATCGTGAAGATATCATCGTCGACCTTACCAAATTGCAGTAGAACCGTCTCCGCATCCTTGGAGCTAGTAGGGTCATTGGGGTCGGCAGCAGCAGCCAGCTGGAAATTCTTGACGGACGCAACTGTTACCCGCCCGTGGAAGTTCAGGCACCAGCACTGCAAGTGCTCGTGCCAGCGGGGAGCTTTGTTTCTTAAAACCGTGGTCCCCATGGGCTTGCGGACCTTTGTCTTGAGGGAGTTTTCCCAGGTATCCTGAGTTGATGGGCACTCGAGTGCACAATACATTCGCCTGGGGCCTCTGGATTTGAGCAGGTTGTATTTGTACGAAAGCTGTCCAACCTCATAGTTGCCCGATGATACTTGGGGACTTATTCTTCTGCTTCCAAAACGCCGACTAGATCGGCTACTTGATGCTTTAGCGCCATCATACGGTGGCTTGCTATCATATACTTTGAAGTTTGTTCCCCAAAAATCGGATCTAAACAGGGTACAGAAGAAGCAGAATCATCACTGGGTAAAACACCGAATGAGTATGAAACATACTTACTACTATTAAGTAACCAAATTTTTCTGCATAATCTAGGGAAGTGACATAACCCAACCTAGAACACTAAAATGGTAAATTCAAATTCCAAGAAGTTGGTGAATTAATCACGTCAACATACATGAAGCATAATCTAGGACACCATTTCTTCACTTTGTGCTTCTAACGTTCTTTAGAAATCAGTTAGAAGAATATGAAGTATTTAAAAAAGATACCAATAAGGGGGGACCATACAGAAGAGACCTACTTAACTCCCTCCAAATGTCTAAATACATGTTTGTCAGTACAACATTTTTCCACCCCCCTTTCTGCGGAGAGTGGCGATAATAATTATCGCCCGTGTTTGGCTAAAGCCTTAACACCAGTAACCAAACATATTTCAAGAAGGCCAATCAAGCTGTTCATCGATCAGAAGGTAATCTGTTCTATGTGCCTCTAGGTACTGCTTCTAGGCCCACAAGGCACAGCCGGAAGTGTTGCTCTTTATTGGGCTGGCAACAGGAGGAAGTAGAGTAGTAGACACACGCGAGGCCAGTATACGCAGAAGGGCGAAAGGAAATAAATTTTGGGAAAGCTCTCTTCTTCCGCACCGATCATGCAAGGAAGATGAACAAGAAAAGAGTGATCAGATTTTGTTGTTGTTGTCATGGTTTTTGAGTCACGACTCAAAAGTGAGTCGCCAAACCCTGCGACTCATGTATAGTCGAGCAAAAAACGTGTACAGTCGCCATAAGTCGATGTATAGTCGCGAGTCACCGCCATTTTTGGAAAACGACTCGGCGACTATACAGCGACTCAAAAACCATGGTTATTGTCAAGTGTATAAGTGGATTTTGTTGTTGTTGGCTAGTGCATGAAGCTTGACACTATTACAGCCAAGGGTCTTGAGTTCGAGTCCTAGCTTTCGCAATTTATCCTAAAGATTGTTGTTGCCCCCCTCTCTGTCCACGCATAGGCCTCTTTAGTGATACGTGTGTTTGTTGCTCTTCTACTCAACCCTTTCCATCAGTTCCTCTTTAGTCATACATGTGTTTGTTCTTCTATTCAGCCCTTTCTATCAGTTTGGACTTTTGGTTGCGTTGGCTAGTGCATGAAGTTTGACAGTTGTCACATAGAGGAGGCAGGTGACAGAAGAATATATAGCTTTCACGTAGGAGAAACTGTCTTCAGGTTGTGTTTCATTACGCCCAAGCCCATTCCCATAAAAAAATCGCTAACCAGGGTTTTGCTTGCCCATTATTTGGCCAATGTTGACAAGACGAATGAACTGAATGGAGTGGGCAAAGGGGCATGGGGATGCAAAAAAATGGCAACCATCCAAACAAGGCCCAAAATGTTTCCCATGATCGGAAAATTGGTAGGGTTGGTTATGGAACAAACCAAACACACACACTCAAAACCATGACATCTTCACCACATATACATTACATTACCACCTTCAAAACCGGCTACAGAGGTTTAAGTGGCTCAATATCCAACATTGGTAAAAAAAAAAACTTCAGGGGGTTATGGCGAAATGCTTTACTTCTTTTTTTTTGAGAATTTGTGTTTTTGAAAAGGTAGGGGCTTTGTTACAAGCCTCCAAGGAAATGAATTACATTTGAAAGGTAAGGGTTATGGAGAAATGCTATACTCGAGAAGAGTAAAACGGACTTTTTCCTTACTGTTGTCGCAGAGTTAGACTTAAGACAGAGATCCACAGAACTCCGAAACAAAAAAGGAGCACCAAAACACAGCAAATGCAAAACAAGCAACTATAAAACTGAATAGACATTACCAAAGAGCAAAGACTAAGACCTAAGAGGTTAGTCACGAGACATGATGGAAATATTTCCACATCAAAAGGGTTTGTTTTACACTCTAGGAATGCTACATCGTTCGACCATCGAATCATATTAGTAGTACAAGGTGAAGAAATGATACTAACTGGAATTTGGAACTCCAATATGTTTTATTGTCTATTAGTTGTGTTCTCCTATAGTCCTAGGCGAGTTTCTTAAATCATAACTCATTTTGCGTCACCTATAGGCACCAATATAAGACTTCAGCCTATTTGAGCCCTTAGCAGAATCAATAAAAATAACATGGAAGGTTAAAGCAAACCCTGCAACCGCATAGAACCTCACCTCAGTTTCCCCAAATATGCATTGCTCCCTTGTGACAGGTCGTCGGCATCAAGGGATATAATGTACTCAGTATGGGGACCACGCCTAAACCTTCTCGCGGCCATAAGAAATTTCCCTTTATCTACAGTAGCTGTTGGAAAGAAACAATATGGTTTAAACTATTAATATGATGCATATTTGATAGTGAGATTGGTTAAGACATTAGGAATGGTATACCAAATTATATTGACATGACATGGTAAGTTGGTAACTGGTATAATATTCATTCACGAAATATAATAATAGCATACAGCAAAAGGCATACTTTATCCTTCAGCACGCGGGACTTGGTTGAGAAAATTGCTGTTCATAATACATGAACATGTGAATCGACTAGGAGAAACAAATGATAAAATTCCAATTGAAGGTTTCAAGCCTTACAGAGCGAGATATAAAGTAATACTTCTGATAATCAAGTGTAACTATATACAGTAAAAAATAGATTCTGAGAAAATGGTGGCAGCGTAGCAATCAAAGGAAAATAATGCCATGTGCCTTATTTTGATATCAAACAAAAACAGACTTGAGTGTCATAGTATAAAGTTGAAATTGATATCTATACATATGCCACGAGAAATAAATATAAGAGAAGATAGACTTACCAGTTGTCAAGCCGAGGTAGAGGTAGAACGTAGAGTTCTTCTTATTCCGTTTGATAAAACACTGCATTGGGAACTCCCTTGTCCCTGGCTGTTTGATACACACATCAGATAAGCCATTTTCTCATATGTCGGACTGAGTGATTTCTTAATGTGGAATATTTGCCATGAAAATCCCAACTAATCGAGTTTCTCTCACCGGGCACGACCAAATATGCAAGCCTATCTGATTATAGAAGATATATGCCAAACCTGCCAACATGTCAAGCTTCGTTGAAACCGCCAGCAAAATACACCTAATTTAGTATTCCCTAAACCAAGAATGAGGACACGACTGTACTTTAGACCCGCACACCTTTTACCTAAAATGGTATAAGAACCCATTAAGGGCGGTCTTTGATTGGCGGGCAAAGTGTCCGGTTTCATGCGGGAATTGAACTGTTCGCTGTGAAATTCATGTGAATCTAAGATGCCTTCAGAGATAGTTTACCTTCAAAAGTGTGGTAGGACTAGTGATAAATGATACAGATTGATTAACAAGCAACAAAAACTTCGCAGTAATATCTATGTAAGCAATCTCAGCATATATGTAACGAACTGATGGACCTAATGTTTGCAGGTGTGAAATTTGTCAGCTCAGGCCTTCACACAGCCGAAAGAGCCTTAATCTGATGCCGCCAACTCATCGAAAAGAGGAACTTTGTTGGAACGGATCGAAAGGGGGGAAATCGCTTCACGACTCCAAATAAAAATCTAAGTTTGGAATGGTGATTTCCACATCCCTAAACGACCAGACACCGAACCGGAAGCAGCCACCCCTACCAATCGACGGGTATGAGAGCACATGGCCAGGCGCAGCTCCCGTTCTCACCTGCTTGAGCGAGGACGGGAAGGTGATCTTGCCGGACACCGCAGGCGGCCGCACGACGGCGACGGCGGCGTCCCGCCACCGGCGGCAGACGCCGGCGCAGGAGAGGACGTCCTTGCGGGCCGGCCAGCGCTCGCCGCCGGACGCCTCGACGCGCCGCACCACCTCCTGGAGGAGCTCCGGCAGCAGGCGCGCCCACCTCTCCTCCCGCTCCTCCAGCTCCGGCGCCATCTCCACCACCTCCGGAGCCTCGGCCTCGGCCTCGGCGTGCACCGCCGGCGGCCTCTCCCGAGGCATATCTTCCCCACCACTGTACCGCCTGCCCACTAGGTCGCGGGGCACTTTCTTCGGTTTTGGTTTTTCCCCTTTTTCTGTGTTCCAACTGTAATCAAAACCGCGTTCGCCGCTAGAGAGAAGATGATGGAGGAGTACTACTACTTGGGTGGAAAAGTGGATCTAGCGGACAGGTCACTGTGGTGCGTGGTCGCGTGAGCGTTCTTAAATTTCTTCATTCCATTTCTTTATTATACTATATATACCCTCTCATTTAAATTAATTAACTTCACTTCATCTAGATATACATGTATCTAGAGCTAAAACACGTCTACATACATAGTATATAGCCAAACAAATATGATATTTTATAGACATTATATGAAAATATATTTTATTATCTATCTAACGATATTGAATTTGTATTTTACATGTTAATGATTTTTGGTAAAATTTCTTCATTTTTCTCTATTGTTATACTTTCTCTGATATAATTAAATTAGTTAACTCTATTTTATCTAACTATGTATATATCTAGAGTTAAAATATGTCTACGTACATCCATATCAAGTTAAAGTAAAATCAATTAATTTGGATCGAAGAGAGTACGTACCTCCATCTCAAAGCTGAAAGCTTTTAAAAAAAACCAAGTAAAATTTAACCAAAATTTTAGAAAAATATATTAATAAATATGATATTTTGTAGATACCATATAAAAATATATTTTATTATCTATCTAATGATATTGAATTTATATTTTACATGTTAATATTTTTTGATAAAAATTTAATTAAACTTAACAAAGTTTAACTTCCTAAAAATAAATATAAGTATTAATCTTTGGGATGAAGGTAGTATGAAATAAGTAATCACGGTCAGCGGTGGAGTTCACTTAAACTACAGCTTGGCATGGGCAGCTCGGCCCGGACGGCCCGGCCCGAACCCGGGCCAGATCAGGCTTGCACTTTGGGCCGAGCTCGGACTTGATTTTTGAGCCCGAACGTTGGGCTGGGCTTGTCGGGTCGGACCGGACTTTTGCTAGTTCGGGCCAGGTTCAGGCTCGATTTATAGGCCCGGTGGTCGGGCCGGGCTGGGTTCGGACTTAACATTTTAGCTTTGGGCTTTTTCGGCCCAAGTTTTGCCTAGGTGTAACTTAAACTGTAGGGACTAGGGACTAGGAGATGCAATCAATCATGTTATGTTTTTTCCCCTCTCTCTTAGCGTATCTAAGATACTCCCTCTATACCAAAATATGGTGCACATCGTGTTAAAAAAATATAACGCACATTTGTTTTCATGAAAATCATACCTTATGAATTTGGACCAAGTATATAGAAAAATATCAATATCTATACAACACAAAAAAAATGTTTCTAAAAGCATCATGAAATATAATTCATATCTTAGATGTTTGATATTCTGGTGTGGATATGGATTTATACATATCAAAATTTATTTAGTTTACATTTGAAAATACTAATACTATATTCTCGCAAAGCGGGAGTGCGGAGATTTTCTTTGTAAGGAACACAGAGTCTACCTCCTGGCTCCATGGTCAAGAGGTGAAGCATGATTCAGTTACCACGTGTTTGTAATACTTCCATCCTTTCAAGAAAAAAAATGTACTTCAAACTTTTTGAAAATTCAAATGTTTTAAAAGTTTAACCAAGCTTAAATAACATGGCATGAATATTTATGTCACCAAATTAGTATCATGAAGATGTAATATATTTTCATCCTATAGCTATTTGAGTTTATAAACATTCCATCATATATTAATTTATGCGTAAATTCGCGGCTCTCACATCGACCTGACCAGACAGATGCATCTGTGGCTCCCGTCGTAAGCCTGACCGAGACGAGCTCTGATCACATGACTCCATGAGGTTAAGTCAACTGACCGATCTGAGCAGATATCACATATTCACTTGTAAGATTTGGCGATTAGCAAGAGTAAAACTCGGTGTTCATGTCTTCATATGATAGATGTCAAGCGACAGTCCGGGTTGCAGGGAGCGCACGGCAAGGTGAGGAATCGGACTCAGGACAGCGACAGCCTCCTGCATGGCTTGCCTTTTCTATGGAGGTTGTGCAGACTTCGCTGCTCTTCTGGGCCAGGTTTGGCTCCTACCGAATCTTGGCTTGGACATCTTCTTTCTCCGACAATAAACACTCACTAACACTGACCAAAGCTGCGACATTTAAATGGAAACGGAGGAAATACCGTACTCTATTTATAGGTCATTTTCTATCTCTAGATCGTAAATTGGACCGACGTAGTGTAAAGTATATATATTACAAAATATATATTATAAAAGAATTATATGTTCTATTTTTAAATGATATATTTTCTGTCATAATTTATATTATACTAGTTAAATTAATAATTTAGGGATTCACTCAAACCCCATAAACCAAGACATAGGGAATACTTGTTATGCGAGGGATTAATTCGCAACCCTTTTACTGTACTCTATCTGTCCATATAAAAATGTACTCCGTATTAAGATTCTTCTAAGTTAAATGTATGTAAAACTATTTACTCTATAAATACATCTAAAAAAATTTAAAAAAAATCTAAGACATCTTTTAATGATAGAGGGACTAATATTTATTAATTATGATATTTTTTTTTAATTCAGGATCGAACATTTTGGGAGATACATGCGTCAACTCAAACTTTAATGCAGTTAGTTGGATCAGCTGCGGGTACAATCAGCTTTGATTCGAGTTATGTGGGGATGGGGGCCGTACACTAGGCTGGCCATAGTGCTAAGTATCATATAGTTGTATCATGCATATGATACTTATGTATGATACTATCCCTATAGTGGGTAGTATCATGTAGTAGTATCATAGTTGTGCTATATTTATTGCTATTTAGAATCTCAATGCAAAATGATGTACAAGATTTGTCTGGCATTAACTTTTCTCGTATTATGCGCTATGATACAGTATCTACCTATGATATATAGGTTAAATTGATGACCTAGGGGTACGCGCGTGCCTAATAAACTGTGAAGGAGGGAGTACTCTAATCTTATCTCTCCTCCTTAATTAGCTGCCACATCAGCATTTTTGTGAGACCAATGTGCATGATACTACCTAAGATACTACCACTATGCCTAGCCTAATCTTTCTTCCGGGTGATTCAACCGGCACGAGCAAGACCTGCTGAATTGCTGATTGCAGATTCGACACGCACGAAAGAGCCACACGGTTGGTTTGGAATAGAGACAGGTGCACGTAGCCGGTATAGCTGAACTTTGGGTCTCGACACGTGCTGCACGTATGATTGTCGCTTGAGAATTGACTTAGAGCTCAACAATTAAGTCCATCAGATTTGCTTTACGATCCCTGCAATCTGAGTGGTAGGTTGGGTTCTGATATTTTTTCAGCTGTAAGGGGGTTACAACTAAAAAAATATTATGCACAGTTAATTTTAAATCGTGATTTGTGCTGATTGTGAGTTATAACCGTGTTTTGATAACATCACCGGAAAATAAGTTAGTTCTCATTAGACTGAGAATTAGTCACACCCAACCCATGGACCATCCGACGTAGAGATTGCTCTATCAAGCGACGGGAGCATTAGGGTCATGGTTCATCTAGAGATTGCTTTGTCAAGCGACATGCAACCTAAGCCTTAGGGTCATGGTTCATCCAGTAATTGGACGGTACTGCACCGACCATGGATCCGTCCGTTCATGAGAGAACTGTGGGCATTAGTGGACCAAAATGTTAAGAGCATCTCTACCGCCACCCCAAAATGGGTGTTGGGTAGCGCTTGTCCGGATACCGTTTTAGGAGTGCCAACAACACATGCCAGTCAAATTGAGGAGGGAGCCCCCAACGATACCCCTTCCCCCCCCCCCCAAATCACAACTCCTAACTGAGGTGGAGGTAGGGGAGAGCACAAGCAGTTGGGTGCGCCCGGAGGCATCGACGGCGTCAAAGAGTGTTTGTGTAGGGAGGTGGGTCTTGTCGTGGCAGCGCGATCCAGTCGAGGGCCGACACCTAATTATCGCCGCCAACGCACACGAGCTCTCACTCGCCCTGGCCGACGCCACAGGAAACACGACCCACTCCTTCATGTCCCTTCGTTGCCCTCTACTCTCCGACTTAGGGTGTAGCCTCCCGGAGGCAGCGGTTTCACGGTGAAGGGGGGCCGAAGGAGGAGACCATGGGGAGGTTGTGTAGGCGAGACGTTGTAGCAGCGGTCAGCGAGGACGATAGAAGCCATGGATGTCAGCTCCAACGTGGGTGTGCGGGGCGCGTGCGAGAAGAGGAAACAATGGGAGGATGTGCTACAATAGGTGGAAAAATGATAGGGTAGAGGAGAGAGCTTGCCCATAGGGCACCTTTACTTTACTCTTTTATTTTGCATCTCTGATTAAAGAGGGAGGGAAGACGGGATAGGTGTGAAATAGGAGGCTAATGGTGAGATATATAGGGTTGATGCCAGCCGGAGTTTGACGATGGCGCTCCCAGCTGCCTCCCTATATGTCGAGCGTGAGTTAAAATGCCGGATAAAGTATTGGCTTAATATTGAGCTAAAGTTTATTTTAGAAGGCTATTCGGAAGACCGTGGGAGATACTCTAGGATGTATGCATGCCGACAGGGGATGGCATATTTTGAAACGACTGACGAAAGGAGGAAGATGATGTTTTTTTTGAGAGATCCACCGCCTTTATTAGATCACAAACATCGGGATACAAACGCCATTAGGTGGCGATAACAACCAAACTTGGCGGCCTAGATCATCACAAACTACAGACTTAGCTAAATTATGAGGTTCCTTATTCGAGCTTCTCCTCTCGTGACAGAACGAGAGCTCGTCAAACTCCCGCTTTGCATCTCTGAGCTCCATAGTAATGAGAGCATAGACACCCCGCGAGCCTTCTTCGATGCTAGCAATCACATTGCTACAATCGCTCGCCACTCGCACCCGACGAGCGTTAATGTCACGAGCAAGGGAAATCGCCTCCCGACAGGCCAGAGCTTCTACCATCTCCTCCGCGCCCTGCCCGCTCAACACCACCGCAGAAGCACCCACAAACTTCCCAGTGTCATCTCTCGCCACTACCACTACTGAGCCTCGCCTCGTGTTCTTGCTCATAGATGCATCGACATTGATCTTGATCATACCACTAGGAGGATGAATCCATACCGGTGACTGTTGTGGGATATTCAACACCGTTCCCGCCACCTTTCCAGAGTCAGCAATGCTCAATTCTGCCAACAGATTCTGAAGAAAAAAATGAACAGACAGAGGACTTTGGAAGACATTCTCATGTATCGCCTTCTTCCTCGCATGCCAAATTACCCACAAGGTCACAAAAACCCTTGTCTGCTCAGAATGCTTTAGGGTAGAGATCAAACTGGCGATCCACTCTCTTGCATCTCCTTCAGCCGAACACTGAATATGTTCAGTTAACTCTTCATCCGCTAAAGCCCATACTGACCTGGCTAAATTACAATCAAGCAGAGCATGTCTCCATGAATCCTCGTTCCCCGCAAAACTGACAGTGATCATCATCCGCCATGTGCCTGCGGTGGTGCACCTCATTTGTGGGTAGATATTGCTTTGATAGTCTCCAGAGGAACATTTTCACCTTTGAAGGGACCCTAGTCTTCCACAAAGACGTCCACTGCTTTTCAATAACATCCGTGCTTGATACCAACGGCCTCTTCTCAAGCCAGGCCTCCCTCTTTTCTCTAGTCACCACTAGCATCTTGTATGTTGATCGAACGGAGAACATCCCCTTCCGATCATAGTGCCACGCCCAGAAATCATCAATTCTCCTCCCGCTAAACGGTATTGACAAGATCAGCTCCACGTCCATTGGTAAGAAACATGCCCGAAGCTTATCTTCCTTCCATGAAGCACATGCATCAATGAACTCCGAAACTCGCCGTGGCGGTTCAGCTTCCATGCATGGGATCATAGGGCGGAGCATTCCATCCTGCGGCAACCAATGGTCGACCCACGGATCGGTGGACTCCTATGTCCAATGCGCTTGATCAGGCTTTGCTTCAAAACCTGAACTCCTTCATGGATCTCCCTCCACACCTGGGAAGGAGACGAGACCACCTCGGCTTGCAACACAATTGAGTCCGGGTAGTAACGAGCTTTGAGCACCCTAGCACTCAACGAATCTGGATTCTAAAGCAAACGCCATCCTTGCTTCGCTAGAAGGGCGAGATTAAAGAGTTCGATGTCTCTGAACCCCAAACCCCCCATATTCTTCGGTTGGCACATGTCCCTCCAAGACACCCAACTCGGTTTTCTCTCCCCCTCGCGGCTTCCCCACCAAAACTTTCTGATCATCGTGTTGATGTGGAGACACAGGCCCTGTGGCAATTTGAAGCATGCCATCGAGAAAATAGGGACTGCTTGAGCAATGGATTTAATGAGAACATCCTTGCCCCCCGCGGAGAGGAGTTTTTCTAGCCACCCCTGGATCCTCTTCCAAATACTTTCTTTGATGTACTTGAAAGCCCCACTCCTGGATCTTCCAACATCTGATGGCATTCCCAGGTATTTCTCACTTAGGGTCTCACTATGGACATCAAGAGCGTCCTTAACCCCCTCCTTTACTGAACTCGGGCATCCCTTGCTGAAGAATATGGATGACTTGTCCCGGTTGATCCGCTGACCTCAGGCCAGACAATACCGATCCAATAAAGCTTGGACCCTCCCCACACTCTCCGTATCCGCCTTGAAAAGCAGCAGGCTGTCATCTGCAAAAAGTAGGTGACTGACCGCCGAAGCCGATGATGTCTACGGGTGCTTCTATTCTTGTAGACAGTGTTGGGCCTCCAAGAGCAGAGGTTTGTAGAACAGCAGCAAGTTTCCCTTAAGTGGATCACCCAAGGTTTATCGAACTCGAGGAGGAAGAGGTCAAAGATATCCCTCTCAAGCAACCCTGCAATCACGATACAAGAAGTCTCTTGTGTCCCCAACACACCTAATACACTTGTCATATGTATAGGTGCACTAGTTCGGCGAAGAGATAGTGAAATACAAGTAGTATGAATGAATATGAGCAGTAGTAACGGCGCCAGAAAAGTGCTTGCCGGCGTGCAGTTGATGGTAGTAATATTGCAGGAAGTAAAGATGCAAAGAAATACAAGAAACAAGCGATGATTGCAGTATTTGGAAACAAGGCCTAGGGATCAAACTTTCACTAGTGGACACTCCCAACATTGATCACATAAATAAATAAGTTCTCTTCCGTTGTGCTACATATACTCTTGTTTGATAATGAACACCATTCGTTGTGTAAGGATACTAGAGCACCTCAATGCCGGAGTTAACAAGCTCCACAACATTCAGCATTCATATTTAAGTAACCTTTAGAGCATAATAGATCTTTGCAATTTAAACCGAGTACTAACATAGCATACACACTGTCACCTTTACACTATGAAGGGGGAATAAATCACATTGATACGTCTCCGACGTATCGATAATTTCTTATGTTCCATGCCACATAATTGATGATATCTACATGTTATATGCACATTTTATGTCATATTTATGCGTTTTCTGGAACTAACCTATTGACGAGATGCCGAAAGGCCGCTTGTCGTTTTTTGCTGTTTTTGGTTTCAGTAAATCCTAGTAACGAAATATTCTCGAATTGGACGAAATCAACGCCCGTGTTCCTATTTTCACCGGAAGCATCCGGAACACCCGAGAGCCGCGCAGGGGGGCCACAGTGGCCCCCGGATGATAGGGTGGCGCGGCCCACCCCCGGCCGCGCGGCCCTATGGTGTCGTCGCCCCTTCGACCTTCCGACGCCGCCTCTTCGCCTATATAAAGGTCCCGGACCTAAAACCTCGACACGGAAAAGCCACGGTACGAGAAACCTTCCGCAGCCGACGCCATCGCGAAGCCAAGATCCGGGGGACAGGAGTCTCCGTTCCCGCACGCCGCCGGACGGGGAAGTGCCCCCGGAAGGCTTCTCCATCGACACCGCTGCCATCTCCACCGCCATCTTCATCACCGCCGCTCGTCTTCCATGAGGAGGGAGTAGTTCTCCATCGAGGCTCGGGCTGTACCGGTAGCTATGTGGTTAATCTCTCTCCTATGTACTTCAATACAATGATCTCATGAGCTGCTTTACATGATTGAGATTCATATGAGTTTTGTATCACAATTCATGTATGTGCTACTCTAGTGATGTTATTAAAGTAGTCTATTCCTCCTGTACGGTGTAATGTGGACAGTGTGTGCACCGTGTAGTACTTGGCGTATGCTATGATCGTGATCTCTTGTAGATTGTGAAGTTAACTATTACTATGATGGTATTGATGCGATCTATTCCTCCTTTCATAGTGTGAAGGTTACGGTGTGCATGCTATGTTAGTACTTGGTTTAGTTGTGTTGATCTATCTTACACTCTTAAGGTTATTTAAATATGAACATTGAATTGTGGAGCTTGTTAACTCCGGCATTGAGGGTTCGTGTAATCCTACGCAATGGTGTTCATCATCCAACAAGAGTGTAGAGTATGCATTTATCTATTCTGTTATGTGATCAATGTTGAGAGTGTCCACTAGTGAAAGTGTAATCCCTAGGCCTTGTTCCTAAATACTGCTATCGCTGCTTGTTTACTATTTTACTGCGTTACTACTGCTTGTTTACTGTCCTGGGCAAAGCACTTTCTGGTGTCGTTGCCACTGCTCATATATATTCATACCACCTGTATTTCACTATCTCTTCGCCGAACTAGTGCACCTATTAGGTGTGTTGGGGACACAAGAGACTTCTTGCTTTGTGGTTGCAGGGTTGCATGAGAGGGATATCTTTGACCTCTTCCTCCCCGAGTTCGATAAACCTTGGGTGATCCACTTAAGGGAAAACTTGTCGCTGTTCTACAAACCTCTGCTCTTGGAGGCCCAACACCTGTCTACAGGAAAAGGAGGGGCGTAGACATCAAGCTATTTTCTCGGCGCCGTTGCCGGGAGGAAAGGTAAAAGGTACTCACACTCGTGATCTCGGCTACTAAGCTATTTTCGCCGTTGTAAGTACTCGAAGCTATTTCCTTTAGATCCTGCGATTGCAACTTTTTGTTTCTTGTTTACACTAGTTAGGCATAATGGAAAACAACAAAAATATGAGAGATCTTTATGAACTTTATCTTGAATTAGGACATGATGTGTTTGAAGAGAGAATTAAAAACCCATGGAACTTTATATGCATGCTAATGGGAATGTTATTAATATGAATGCTTTGAACACTATTGTTGCTAATGCTATGGAAAATTCTAAGCTTGGGGAAGCTGGATTTGATGAGCATGATCTTTTTAGTCCCCCAAGCATTGAGGAGGAAATTTACTTTGATGATACTTTGCCTCCTATTTATGATGATTATAATGATAGTAGTCTTTTGTTGCCACCTGTTATGGAGGATAAATTTGATTATGATTACAATATGCCTCCTATATTTGATGATAGCTACTTTGTTGAATTTGCTCCCACTATTACTAATAAAATTGATTATGCTTATGTTGGGAGTAGTAATAATTTTATGCATGAGACTCATGATAAGAATGCTTTATGTGATAGTTATATTGTTGAGTTTGCTCATGATACTACTGAATATTATTATAAGAGAGGAAAATATGGTTGTAGAAATTTTCATGTTACTAAAACACCTCTCTATGTGCTGAAATTTTTGAAGCTACACTTGTTTTATCTTTCTATGCTTGTTGCATTATGCTTCTTGAACTTGTTTATTTACAAGATCCCTATGCATAGGAAGCATGTTAGACTTAAATGTGTTTTTAATTTGCCTCTTGATGCTCTCTTTTGCTTCAAATACTATTTCTCGCGAGTGCATCATTAAAACTGCTGAGCCCATCTTAATGGCTATAAAGAAAAGAACTTCTTGGGAGATAACCCATGTGTTTATTTTGCTACAGTACTTTTATTTTGTATTTGAGTCTTGGAAGTTGTTACTACTGTAGCAACCTCTCCTTATCTTATTTTATTGCATTGTTGTGCCAAGTAAAGTCTTTGATAGAAAGGTTGATACTAGATTTGGATTACTGCGCAGTAACAGATTTCTTTGCTGTCACGAATTCCGACCTGCCTCTCTGTAGGTAGCTCAGAAAATTATGCCAATTTACGTGCGTGATCCTCAGATATGTACGCAACTTTCATTAAATTTGGGCATTTTCATTTGAGCAAGTATGGTGCCATTTTAAAATTCGTCTTTACGGACTGTTCTGTTTTGACAGATTCTGCCTTTTATTTCGCATTGCTTTTTTCGCTGTGTCGGGTGGATTTCTTTGTTCCATTACCTTCCAGTAGCTTTGGGAAATGTCCAGAAGTGTTAAGAATGATTGTGTCACCTCTGAACATGTGAATTTTTATTATGCACTAACCCTCTAATGAGTTTGTTTTGAGTTTGGTGTGGAGGAAGTTTTCAAGGGTCAAGAGAGGAGGATGATATACTACGATCAAGGAGAGTGAAAGCTCTAAGCTTGGGGATGCCCCGGTGGGCATCTCCTTCTTCATCGACAACTTATCAGGTTTCTTCTCTTGAAACTATATTTTTATTCAGTCACATCTTATGTACTTTACTTGGAGCGTCTGTTTGTTTTTGTTTTTGGTTGTGTTTGAATAAATTGGATTACATCATGCTTGTGTGGGAGAGAGACACGCTCCGCTGGTTCGTATGAACACATGTGTTCTTAGTTCTATCTTTAATGTTCATGGCGAAGGTTGAAACTGCTTCGTTCATTGTTATATGGTTGGAAACGGAAAATGCTACATGTAGTAATTGGTAAAATGTCTTGGATAATGTGATACTTGGCAATTGTTGTGCTCATGTTTAAGCTCTTGCATCATATACTTTGCACCTATTAATGAAGAAATACATAGAGCTTGCTAAAATTTGGTTTGCATAATTGGTCTCTCTAATGTCTAGATAATTTCTAGTATTGAGTTTTGAACAACAAGGAAGACGGTGTAGAGTCTTATAATGTTTACAATATGTCTTTTATGTGAGTTTTGTCTGCACCGGTTCATCCTTGTGTTTGTTTCAAATAACTTTGCTAGCCTAAACCTTGTATCGAGAGGGAATACTTCTCATGCATCCAAAATCCTTGAGCCAACCACTATGCCATTTGTGTCCACCATACCTACCTACTACATGGTATTTCTTCGCCATTCCAAAGTAAATTGCTTGAGTGCTACCTTTAAATTTCCATCATTCGCTTTTGCAATATATAGCTCATGGGACAAAATAGCCTTAAAAACTATTGTGGTATTGAATATGTACTTATGCACTTGATCTCTTATTAAGTTGCTTGTTGTGCGGTAACCATGTTTTCTGGGGACGCCATCAACTTTTTACCTTTGTTGAATATCATGTGAGTTGCTATGCATGTTCGTCTTGTCTGAAGTAAGGGCGGTTTTCACAATCAAATGATTTGAGTATGCATACCGTTAGAGAAGAACATTGGGCCGCTAACTAAACCCATGAATCATGGTGGAAGTTTCAGCTTGGACATAAAACCTCAATCTCTTATGAGAATATTATCTCGTTGTTGAATGCTTAAGCATTAAAAGAGGAGTCCATTATCTCGTTGTCTATGTTGTCCCGGTATGGGTGTCTAAGTTGAAGAATGATCAAAAGCGAGAAATCCAATGCGAACTTTCTCCTTAGACCCTTGTACAAGCGGCATAGAGGTACCCCTTTATGACACTTGGTTGAAACATATGTTATGCAATGATAATCAGTGTTAACCCAAGCTAATTAGGACAAGGTGCGGGCACTACTAGTATACTATGCATGAGGCTTGCAACTTGTAAGATATAATTTACATGATACATATGCTTTATTACTACCGTTGACAAAATTGCTTCATGTTTTCAAAATAAAAGCTCTAGCACAAATATAGCAATCGATGCTTTTCCTCTTTGAAGGACCTTTCTTTTACTTTTATGTTGAGTCAGTTCACCTATTTCTCTCCACCTCAAGAAGCAAACACTTGTGTGAACTCGTGCATTGATTCCTACATACTTGCATATTGCACTTGTTATATTACTCTATGTTGACAATATCCATGAGATATACATGTTACAAGTTGAAAGCAACCGCTGAAACTTAATCTTCCTTTGTGTTGCTTCAATGCCTCTACTATGAATTATTGCTTTATGAGTTAACTCTTACGCAAGACTTATTGATGCTTGTCTTTAAGTACTATTCATGAAAAGTCTTTGCTTTATGATTCACTTGTTTACTCATGTCATTACCATTGTTTTGATCGCTGCATTCATTACATATGTTTACAAATAGTATGATCAAGGTTATGATGGCATGTCACTCCGTAAATTATCTTTGTTATCGTTTTACTCGCTCGGGACGAGCGTAACTAAGCTTAGGGATGCCGATACGTCTCCGACGTATCGATAATTTCTTATGTTCCATGCCACATTATTGATGATATCTACATGTTATATGCACATTTTATGTCATATTTATGTGTTTTCTCGGAACTAACCTATTGACGAGATGCCGAAAGGCCGCTGTCGTTTTCTCGCTGTTTTTGGTTTTAGAAATCCTAGTAACGAAATATTCTCGGAATTGGACGAAATCAACGCCTGAGTTCCTATTTTCACCGGAAGCATCCGGAACACCCGAGAGCCACCGGAGGGGGCCACAGGGCCCCTGCATGATAGGGTGGCGCGGCCCACCCCCGGCCGCACAGCCCTATGGTGTCGTCGCCCCTTCGACCTTCCGACGCCGCCTCTTCGCCTATATAAAGGTCCCGCACCTAAAACCTCGACACGGAAAAGCCACGGTACGAGAAACCTTCCGGAGCCGCCGCCATCGCGAAGCCAAGATCCGGGGGACAGAGTCTCCGTTCCGGCACGCCGCCGGACGGGGAAGTGCCCCCGAAGGCTTCTCCATCGACACCGCTGCCATCTCCACCGCCATCTTCATCACCGCTGCTGTCTTCCATGAGGAGGGAGTAGTTCTCCATCGAGGCTCGGGGCTGTACCGGTAGCTATGTGGTTAATCTCTCTCCTATGTACTTCAATACAATGATCTCATGAGCTGCTTTACATGATTGAGATTCATATGAGTTTTGTATCACAATTCATCTATGTGCTACTCTAGTGATGTTATTAAAGTAGTCTATTCCTCCTGTACGGTGTAATGTGGACAGTGTGTTCACCGTGTAGTACTTGGCGTATGCTATGATCGTGATCTCTTGTAGATTGTGAAGTTAACTATTACTATGATGGTATTGATGCGATCTATTCCTCCTTTCATAGTGTGAAGGTTACGGTGTGCATGCTATGTTAGTACTTGGTTTAGTTGTGTTGATCTATCTTACACTCTAAGGTTATTTAAATATGAACATTGAATTGTGGAGCTTGTTAACTCCGGCATTGAGGGTTCGTGTAATCCTACGCAATGGTGTTCATCATCCAACAAGAGTGTAGAGTATGCATTTATCTATTCTCGTTATGTGATCAATGTTGAGAGTGTCCACTAGTGAAAGTGTAATCCCTAGGCCTTGTTCCTAAATATCGCTATCGCTGCTTGTTTACTCGTTTCATCGCGTTACTACTGCTGCGTTACTACGCTTGTTTATCGTCCCGGGCAAAGCACTTTCCGGTGTCGTTGCCACTCGCTCATATATATTCATACCACTCGTATTTCACTATCTCTTCGCCGAACTAGTGCACCTATTAGGTGTGTTGGGGACACAAGAGACTTCTTGCTTTGTGGTTGCGTGGTTGCATGAGAGGGATATCTTTGACCTCTTCCTCCCTGAGTTCGATAAACCTTGGGTGATCCACTTAAGGGAAAACTTGCTGCTGTTCTACAAACCTCTGCTCTTGGAGGCCCAACACTGTCTACAGGAAAAGGAGGGGGCGTAGACATCACACATCAATACTATCATAGTAATAATTAACTCCATAACCTACAAGAGATTATGATCATAACCTACGCCAAGAACAACACGATGCACACACTGTCACCATTACATCATGAAGGAGGAATAGACTACTTTAATAACATCACATGAGTAGCACATAGACTAATAGCGATACAAAGCTCATCATATGGATCTCAATCATGCAAAGCAATTCATGAGATCATGGTATTGGAGTACAGAGAGAGAGATTAACCACATAGCTACCGGTACAGCCCTTAGCCTCGATGGAGAACTACTCCCTCCTCATGGGAGACAGCAGCGGTGATGAAGATGGCGGTGGTGTCGATGGAGGAGCCTTCCGGGGCACTTCCCCGTCCCGGCGGCGTGCCGAACGAGACTTCGTCCCCCGGATCTTGGCTTCGCGATGGCGGCGGCTCGGGAAGGTTTCTCGTACCGTGGCTTTTCCGTATCGAGGTTTTAGGTCGTGGACCTTTATATAGGCGAAGAGGCGGAGTCGGAAGGCCGACGAGGCGGTGACACAATAGGGGCGCGGCCCGGCCCCCGGCCGCGCCACCCCGGCGTGTGGTGCCCCCGTGGCCCCACTCTGCCGGCTCTCGGGTGTTCCGGAAGCTTCGTGGAAAAATAGGATGCTCGGGCATTGATTTCGTCCGATTCCGAGAATATTTCCTTACTAGGATTTCTGAAACCAAAAACAGCAGTAAAACAGGAACTGGCACTTCGGCATCTCGTCAATAGGTTAGTTCCGGAAAACGCATCAAAACATCATAAAGTGTGAACAAAACATGTAGGTAATGTCATAAAACTAGCATGGAACATAAGAAATTATAGATACGTTTGAGACCTATCAAGCATCCCCAAGCTTAGTTCCTACTCGCCCTCGAGTAGGTAAACGATAACAATGATAATTTCTTAAGTGACATGCTACCAACATTATCTTGATCAACATTATTGTAAAGCATATGAGATGAATGCAGCGATTCAAAGCAATGATGAAGACAATGAGTAAACAACTGAATCATATAGCAAAGACTTTTCATGAATAGTACTTTCAAGACAAGCATCAATAAAACTTGCATAACAGTTAACTCATAAGCAATAAATTCTTAGTAGAAAGTATTGAAGCAACACAAAGGATGATTAAGTTTCAGCGGTTGCTTTCAACTTGTAACATGTATATCTCATGGATAGTTGTCAACATAAAGCAATATAACAAGTGCAATAGGTAAACATGTAAGAATCAATGCACACAGTTGACACAAGTGTTTGCTTCTAAGATAGAAATAAGTGGGTAAACTGACTCAACATAAAATAAAAGATAGGCCCTTCGCAGAGGGAAGCAGGGATTAAATCATGTGCTAGAGCTTTTTAAGTTTTGAAATCATATAGAGAGCATAAAAATAAAGTTTTGAGAGTTGTTTGTTGTTGTCAACGAATGGTAGCGGGTACTCTAACTACCACGTCAACCAAACTTTCAAGAGCGGCTCCCATGAAGGACGTTATCTCTACCAGCAAGGTAGATCATCCCTCTTCTCTTTTGTTTACACATGTACTTTAGTTTAGTTTTTATTTTTTATTTTTTTTAGATGACACTCCTCCCAACCTTTTGCTTACACAAGCCATGGCTAACCGAATCCTCGGGTGCCTTCCAACAATCACATACCATGAAGGAGTGTCTATTTGCAAAATTAAGTTGCTTACTGATAGATCAGAGCAAAACATGTGAAGAGAATTATTAATGAAAGTTAATTAATTGGGGTCGGGAACCCCATTGACAGCTCTTTTTGCAAAGTTATTGGATAAGCGGATGAAGCCACTAGTCCATTGTGAAAGTCTGTCAGAAGTAAATGACAAGATCGAAAGATAAAACACCACATACTTCCTCATGAGCTATAAAACATTGACACAAATACGAGATAATAGCTTTTGAATTGTTTAAAGGTAGCACATGAAGTATTTGCTTGGAATGGCAGGAAATACCATGTAGTAGGTAGGTATGGTGGACACAAATTGCATAGTTTTTGGCTCAAGAATTTGGATGCACGAGAAGAATTCCCTCTCAATACAAGGCTAGGCTAGCAAGGTTGTTTGAAGCAAACTCAAGTATAAAATGGTGCAGCAAGATTCACATATGAACATATTGTAAGCATTATAAGACTTTACATCGTCTTCCTTGTTGTTCAAACACCTTAACCATAAAATATCTAGACTTAGAGAGACCAATCATGCAAACCAAATTTTAACAAGCTCTATGTAGTTCTTCATTAATAGGTGCAAAGTACATGATGCAAGAGCTTAAACATGATCTATATGAGCACAACAATTGCCAAGTATCAAATTATTCAAGACAATATACCAATTACCACATGTAGCATTTTCTGTTTCCAACCATATAACAATTAACGAAGCAGTTTTCAACCTTCGCCATGAACATTAAAAGTAAAGCTAAGAACACATGTGTTCATATGAACGAGCGGAGCGTGTCTCTCTCCCACACAAGGATGAACTTATTCAAACAAAACAAAAACAAACAGACGCTCCAAGTAAAGTACATAAGATGTGACCGACTAAAAATATAGTTTCAAGAGAAGAAACCTGATAAGTTGTCGATGAAGAAGGGGATGCCTTGGGCATCCCCAAGCTTAGATGCTTGAGTCTTCTTGAAATATGCAGGGATGAACCACGGGGGTATCCCCAAGCTTAGACTCTTCACTCTTCTTGATCATACTATATCATCCTCCTCTCTTGACCCTTGAAAACTTCCTCCACACCAAACTCAAAACAAACTCATTAGAGGGTTAGTGCATAATCAAAAATTCACATGTTCAGAGGTGACACAATCATTCTTAACACTTCTGGACATTGACCAAAGCTACTGGAAGTTAATGGAACAAAGAAATCCATCCAACACAGCAAAGGAGGCAATGCGAAATAAAAGGCAGAATCTGTCAGGACAGAACAGTCCGTAAAGACGAATTTTACAGAGGCACTTAACTTGCTCAGATGAAAAATCTAAAATTGAATGAAAGTTGCGTACATATCTGAGGATCACGCACGTAAATTTGCAGATTTTTCTGAGTTACCTACAGAGAACCCTGCCCAAATTCGTGACAGTACGTAAATCTGTTTCTGCGCAGTAATCCAAATCTAGTATCAACTCAACTATCAAAGACTTTACTTGGCACAACAATGCAATAAAATAAGATAAGGAGAGGTTGCTACAGTAGTAACAACTTCCAAGACACAACAAAACAGTAGCAAAATAAACAAATGGGTTATCTCCCAAGAAGTTCTTTC
>NC_061513.1:142429668-142451504 GCF_022539505.1 Lolium rigidum | reverse complement strand
GCTTGTTACCGGTAAGAAGCTCGTATGGAGTTTTGTTGTGGAGGGGACGGAGGAAGAGCGGTTGGAGTAGTGGACGGCCGTAGAGATGGCTTCTCCCCAAAAGTTGTGGGGTGAGTTGAATTCACTCAACATGGTTCTTGCCATCTCAATGATAGTCCGGTTCTTCCTTTCAACAACACCATTTTGTTGAGGGGTGTATGGCGCCGAAAACTCATGCTTGATGCCCTCATCATCGACAAACTCTCGCATGGTGTAGTTCTTGAACTCGGTGCCATTGTCCTTCCTTATCGCCTTGATCTCGGATTCATACATACGTTGAGCTTTCTTGGCGAAGACAATGAATTCCCTATGGGTCTCGTCCTTAGACTTAAGGAGAAAGACCCAAGAGTATCTTGAGTAATCATCAACAATGACGAGTCCATACTTGCTCCCACCAAGAGTATCATAATGTGATGGCCCAAAGAGATCCAAATGAAGGAGCTCCAAAGGCCTAGATGTGGTGACGATACTCTTGATAGGATGTCTCTTCTTGAGTTGCTTTCCGGCTACACATGCATCGCAAACACGATCTTTCTCAAAAGAAATGCCGGTTAGTCCCACAATGTGTTCACCCTTTAGGAGTTGTTTGAGATTCCTCATGTTGACATGACCAAGGCGGCGATGCCACAACCAACCTTCGTCATGCTTGGTCGCCATTAGACATGTGGAGTGAGAGGAGCTCTCTTTCGAGAGGTCAACCACGTAAAGGTTGTTCTCCACATATCCAACGAGGACCAATTTGAGATTGTCACTCCTAAAGACTTTCACACAATAATTAGTAAAATATGAATTGTAACCGGCATCGGCAAGATGATATATAGAAAGTAAGTTATAGCCAAGGGATTCAACAAGCATAACCGTCTCAAGGCACAAGTCCTTAGAGATTGCTACCTTGCCATACCCAAGTACCTTTCCCTTTGAGTTATCACCAAAGGTAATGCTTGACTTCTTGTTGATATCTTCAATGAATTGATCAAGCACACCTCTTCCTCCGGTCATATGATTGGTGCATCCACTATCAAACACCCATTTTGGACCACCGGAGGAATACCCCTACAAAATCAAGTAGAGGATTTAGGAACCCATCGATTAATGGGTTCCTTTGCAATGGCAACAATATCTTTTGGTACCCAAATTGAGTACTCTCTATAAGCATAGCCATTAGGAGGGCCAACATAGTTAGCATAGACATCACCATAATAATCAACAAATAATGCATAGTGATCGTTTGGCCCCGTGCGGTCACCACTAGTGGCTTTGCCCTTTGAGGCTTTTCCATTATTAGTGACCTTCTTGTTCTTATCTTGAGCGGGTTTCTCCTTGTTGTAGTTCTTCTTCTTGTGAGACTTGGGAACATATCCAAGACCAAACTTTTGATTGTTTGACCTTTGCTTGCTCAAGAGGTCATCCAATCCCATCTTGTTCTTGGCGGTGGTGAACTTTGCAAGTTCCTTTGTTAACCTAACATTTTCCTCAAGAATAGATGCATGCTCACAAGAGGATTCATTAGGATGATATTCGAGACCATATTTAGTCACCAAGGATTCAAGATATGCATTGGTCTCAACATGCAAAGAGAGTTCCTCTTGTAAACGAACATGTTCCTCAACAAGCTTAGCATGCTCACTAGTAAAAGATGTAGGGGAACTAGCATGCTTTTCAACAACAATGGGATCCTTCATTGATTCAAGTGCTTTTGTGTAGGTTTCTTGGAGTAGGTCATGGTTCTCTCCAAGTTTCTTGAGCTCATCCTTAACAAGCTTGTTAGCTCTTTCAAGGTGGTCAAGATCCCTAGTGAGAGAAGCATGAGCAACTTCAAGTTCCTCCTTTGAGGTATGGAGCACTTGAGTCAAAGATTGAGCCCTCTCAATAGTTTCTAGGTCCTTAAGTTTATCAAGTTCATAAGTTCCAATTTGTTGCTTAAGACCTTGAGATATGCACCTTTCGGTTTTTAGCTCTTGTCTTAGGAGATTGAATCTCCGTTCCTTCTCATTTAAATGATATTCTAATTCCTCAATGGACTCATCATTTTCCTTGAGTGAGTCCATCAAGAAATCAAACTTGACAAGAGCTTCACCACGAAGGGTGCATCTAACATCATAGAGTTCCTTAAGCACAATTAATTCTTCTTGATTTTCGTTTTCATCATCAAGAACACTAGATAGGGAAGGTGGAGGTTCCATTACCTTGGTTTCCTTTGCCATAAGACAAGAGCCAACGATTGTAGAGGAGGGAGAGTCATCGGAGTCATCATCTTGAGTTGTTTTTGCCATGAAGGAAGAACCAACATCATTCTCCGTGGAGTAGTCCTTGGAGTAGTCATATGTGAAGAGTGACCCGGGCTTGGAGAAAGCTAAGCCGGCCACCCCGGCCTCCTTCTCCTCATCTTCCTCTTCATCATCGGACAAGTACTCGGCCCCAACAAAGGCTCTTCCCTTGTTCTTCTTGAATCGATCGTTGATTGGGTTTGGCTTCAATCTTGGCTTGACCCCTTTGATGAATCTTGGCTTGTCTACCCTTTTCTCATAAGGGCACTCATTTGCAAAGTGGCTATCTTCATCACAATTGTAGCAAGTTCTCTTCTTATTCTTGTCATTGAGGAGCATTGGGAACTTTGCCTTGTATTTCTTGGCAAAGAAAGCAAAGTCGGTAGCAATGTCACTAGTTGAAGTCATCTCTTCTTCTTCTTTAATTTCATAGTCTTCATTGCTTCCATGATCGGCCCTTGCTTTGAGAGCAAGGTTGTGTGACGCTTCATGGTTGTGTGAGGCTTCATCAACACGGTTCATTGCCATGAGCCTCTTTCCCGCTTTGGCCATGTTTTCATTGGCGGCCACATAGGAGACGAGATCATCGGAGTTGAGATCGGCACTCTTGGTCATGATTTGCAAGTTGAGTGCAAGGTTGGTGTCTTGTTGCTTGACGGCAATCATAGCAATGACCTTGGACTTTATGAATGCTTCATTCATCTCGAAGCCATCATTGTACTTCTCAACACCAAGTCCCTTGACTCTTACTCTAAGAGCATCAAGCCTAGCGTAGGCATCGGACACAGATTCTCCATCTCGAATCATGAACTGGTGAGCCTCTTGCTTTGCGGTCTCATAAAGAGCCGATTGGATCAAATCGGTTCCCTCTTGGAGTACTACGATCCGATCCCACAACTCTTTAGCGGAGTCGATGTCATTGACTTGATCAAGAAGCTTGCGGTTGATGCCACTTCTAATCTTGTCACGTGCGGAGGCATTGAGTTTACGGTTGTAAAATTCGGTGGAGGTCAACCGAATGGGATCTTGTGGTTCCCGGTATCCATGAACAATGATCTCCCATAACTCCACACTGCAGCTGCGAATATGAGATTCCATAGAAGATTTCCAAAAAGGAAAGTGAGTTCCATCAAAATGGGGAACATTCCCACTATGGTTTATATGAGGCATGGGTGAAGTGTTTTTGGGATAGTCATGATTAACTTCATGGAAATTCCCTAGAGAGGCCGAGGCCGTACTAGGAGGAGGTCCACTAGTTAATTTCTTAAGCATGGAAGACATTTCTGTCATTTGGTTTTGTAGCTCATCCTCATTTTTCGTCTTCTCGGCATCATATGCCAAGAGTCTAGATTTCATCTCTTTAACCGAAAGGTTAGAGTCGTCATCTAGACCCTCGAAGAGTTTATCCATCTCACTCTTAAGGCGGTGAAGCCCTTAATAAGAGTCCGAGGCTACGATACCAATTGAAAGTATAGAGATGGTAAACCTAGAGGGGGTGAATAGGTTTCTACAAGTTTTAATTCTTTCTTTGCAATATTAGGCTTTGCGGAATATAAAGGTGAGCCTAATGCAAACTAGGTGAAGCAACCTATATGAGGATACAACTAACTCGAGCACGAAGGCTCTCACAGGAAGTTAATTCACAAGTAAGGAGTTCGGTTAGAGATAACCGATAGCACACGGAGACGAGGATGTATTCCCGTGTTCCCTTGCTTTGCAACAAGGTACGTCACGTTTGGAGGGGTGGAGGTCCCACGAAGGATTCCCCACGCCACGAAGGCTCACCCTATTCTCCGGAGCATATCCCACGAAGGAATAGCTCACTCACTTGTGGTAGACTTTGAGGTAGCCTCCAAACCTTCACAATCTTGCCCGGAGCAAATCCACAGTCCGGATGCTTCCGGACTCCTCTTGCCCACCTAGGGTTTCCAAGGAACCCTAGGAAGCAAGCTTCTCGATGAATACAAGGGGGAATGAGATTTGGCTTGGTAGAACAATAGATCGGGTCCTCCTCTAACGATTCCCCGGAGGGATTTGAGTTTGGGTGGAGGAGGAGGTAGATCTGAGGCTTTTGGTGTTTCTAGCAATGGAGTAAGAGAGAGAGAGCTCAAGAACAGCTTGTAGTGTAGTGCCTAACTGTTCGCAGGTAGGAGAAGGCCTATTTATAGTGTTCTTCGAAATATGGCCGTTGGTCACTTGCCACCTCGGCTTTTTCCTCGAGAATCCCGGTTGATCGGGCCACGGACCGGACAGCCCGGTGGTGAGGTCGAGTCGGACCGGACCAGCGACCGGACGCCCTTTGCTGGTCCTGGAGCTCCTCCGGTTGGCGGCCGGTTGGCGCCCGGTTGGCGACCGGTCGACCGGGCCGTGCACCGGACTCGCCGGTCTGTAGGCCGGTTGACCGGTCGGCAACCGGATTTGCTGTGTTCTCGTGTGGAGCCCGGTTGGCGGCCGGTTGACCGGGTCGTGCGCCGGACTTGCCCCGGTTGGCGACCGGTGGACCGAGTAGCGCGCTGGACTGGCCGGTTGCTGGCCCGGTTGGACCGGGCTGCAGACCGGATTTCTGCTGTAGACCCCTTTCGATTGTTGTTGAAGTGGGGGGTCTCCTTTAGCCTTCTTGTTCCTTTGATACACCATTTATGCCTCATTGCCTAATACCTGAGATTATCCTTATAAACATATTAGGCCAAATACTCTAGCATGGTGTCATTGTTACCAAAATAATGGATAAGGGTAAAATACCCTTACACATCTTCGGTAGGCCCATTGGGGATGCCTATGTCAACAGCCGCATCCTCCTCTGACACTTCCTCCACTGCGTCCTCCTCCACGTCTTGCCATTCCTCGGCGCTGTCAACTGGCGGCGGGGAATCGCCACCGCTGCTGGGCGTCCTGCTGTCCCACCAATGGCGCCATCCTGGAGGCTTGCCCTCGCTGGAGGTGTCGGATGGAAGCTCAGAGATGTAGCTCATCGTCGTGAGGAGAAACTTGGATGAATGGCGATCGGTTGAAGATCCGAAAGCGGCTATGTACGGATCTTATTGAGCGCGGATGAACGGCGGCGCAGAAGTCGAAGAGAGCGGCGGTTGCTCTTTCGAGGAGTCCGCGCTCCATTCCGGCGGTTGGCGCATCGGTCGACGCGGTTGCCAATGCGACGGTTCCGCTTCCGGGCAACTGCACCGTCGCTACGTAGGCGGCGGTTGTGCGTCCGAGCCGCTGACGCGTCAGACCCGCGCCTCCTCGCCTCTCATTTCGTTGTGTCCGGCGTGCCCGGAGCATCCCCTGTATAGCAGGAATGGGCTGGGGGCGCCGGACACCGTATTGGACCGCGCCGGACAAAAATGGCCTTTGAGACGCGCGGCTGGGAACTTTTATTGTCTGACGCGCCCCAAATCGCTTTGCGGGGCGGTTTGGGAGACGCGAGATGCTCTTAGACTATTGGTTTAGCTAATGTATAAGAGCATCCACATCGTAATGTAAAAAACTCGGTTCCTTTTTTTTTTGAGAAAAAAAAAAACTCGGTTCCTTTCTTCATATCCATCACCATTGTCCATAAAACTCTGTCAAACCTAGGGATTTTTCATTCAGGAAAGGTCTAAACCGAGTTAATGAAGAGTTTGCGATCAAGATTCGTTTATCGTAGGTGATCGGTACCAGCACCAGATTTTGAGAAAACGATACATCATTTGTGTTTTATCTTTTTCTCACTAGTAGAAAAAATGGTCTTTTGTTCGGAGCTGCTCGAAGCATTAGTCCCGATCACGTTTGAAACCGGGACTAATGTTAGTCCAACGGCTAGGACGCTGCATGGTTTTAGTTCCGGGTCAAACGGAACCTTTAGTCCCGGTTTGCAGCAAGCCCCGGACGGTGCAAGTCTCTTTAGTCTTAGTTGGTGTCCCCACCCTGACACCAACCAGGACTAAAGGTTTTTTTGCTCCACACACGTAACAACCCCTCCCCCCAATCGCCTTTTAAAATACAAAAGAATGATAGAAAATAATAATTAAAAATCCTTTTAGATGTAGGTAGGTTAGGTGATCTAGTTATTATGAAAAACAATAAACATGAATTTTGACTTATTTTACAAAAAAAACTATATTTTTCGATAAGATGGCAATTACTTTTGCATACGAACTCGAAACAAAATGTTTAATATATGAAAATCTATCTAGGCGAAAAGTTACATCCGATTTCACCCGACTATGTGCGGTTGGGATTTTTTTTTAGATCCTCAAACTATCAAAGGGAAATATGAAAAATTTCTGATTTTAGGTTTTGCAAAAAAATATTGTTATTTATTTATTCAAGATTATTATTACTTCATTACTTTTATTAATTAAATTAATTATTTGGAATTCAAATAATAAAGAAATGTGACATCGGTTGACCAAGAGGTTAATAGGATTGATATGATACTAATATCAATAACGAGTGATCAAAGTAATTGGAAGCGGGACGGAAGGAACTCAGAAGTTAAGCGTGCTAGTGCTGGAGGGGATGGATGACCGATCGGGAAATTTGACCACGAGTAAGTAATTTAACTAGAGATTAAGTGTAGTTAGAGACTAAACTGGTCAAATAATTCAAATACTAGAAATCCTGAAGAAGAAGAAAAAAAAAGTTGTGTTACAAACCGGGACTAAAGGTCCTCCGCCAAGCGCTCGCCGCCTCCCACGTGGAGAGCATTTAGTCCCGATTTTTAATTGGAAAATTGTTCAGGTAGCTTTGGACTTACCTACATCAACTAGTATCAGAAATATGTTTGAGAATTGGTTGATCCAAGAGTTGAGTAAGCCAGTAAAAAGTGCATATCCTTGCAACTAGTATGAGAAATATGTTTGAGAATTGGTTGATTCATGGGAGTGAGCGCTTTATGTTGGTCAACATAGAACCATTCGAAATGATAATGTCAGAAGCCAAATATTTTAAGATTTTGCATGCTTTCCAGAAAAGAGATTCGTATTTGATCCTCACTTCAGCGAATGAAGCTTGGGAGCTCTGCACTCTGGGCCCGACCTGTGATGAAGCTAGTGTGTATCTTTTCTATTTCTTGTGAACTCTTAAAAAACTGCACTAAAATGGTTCTATACATCAATCGGAGGTTGGCGGTTCTCCTTTAAAAAAAAAAAGGTGATGAGAAGAAAAATGACAATCGAAAAAGATGTTTTATTTAGCTTAGCACCTTCTACCTTTTTAGTTGTAGAGCAAATTTCCACTCTCAGTTCACTTTTTTCTTTCGGGGTCTCTCTGGATACATAGAGATGTTTTCTGCAAACCTGTACTGTTATGTTAAGTCATACTTTGTATTTTGGGCTACACAAAAATCATAAACATGTGAAACTCTAAAAAGAGGGGAAACTCAATAATGCTCCCATATTTGTCTTTTTTATGACTAAAACTCAAAAGATATCCTGATGTAAATTTAGACGTAACTAACAAACAACTATGTATAGTTATTATATGTTTCAGAAATTTTCCCTAGAACCCGAGCTCCAAAAGGGCTTTTCGTCACCTCTAGCTGGCTATCAGCGTCTGATAGGGGTAGTCGTAGGACTAGTATGGCAGGACACCAACATCCACAATTGAGTCAGTCTTGTCCCGTGTGGCTAGTACTTGGCACCACCTATTCGTCGACCGCGACAAGCGCATCAGCGCGTTGTCTCGGTACAAGCCACACGTAGGAACAGAGGGTAGCCCTTACGACAGGTGCACAGATTTCTCCACATGGAGCCTTTGGGATAGAAGACGATCTTGGATAGTTGGACCCATCCTGGTGTCCAAACAAGCACATAGTTTTAGACCCTGCAAATACAGTGGCTCTCGTGCAACTGGACTTACTCGGAGATCCCGGTGTGATTTGGCCCCATAAATTTCAAAACATGTAGCTATCATGTACCCATCATTCGTGTATTCTAGCTCTAGTGATACCAGCTGACACTGTCACTGTTATACTATTATTATTTATTAGATGGGACAAGCACCATGTATCACTAAGGCCCAATGGTAAATGATAACCAACGAGACAGTGTCAAGGTTACTTCTTCCTCCAAATATCCAAACGAAACAATAAGTCAGCAACCAACCAACAAAGTGCTAGTGTGCAATTCCCGGCCTATTATACTATCAGTCAGCCTTGAACAACTTTCACAAGCATTTCATTCGGAAAGAGCATGAAGTCGTAACCAAACCAGTGGTTCCCACTGACAATAGGCTAACAAAGCAGTCAAGAATTACATAAAGGTATATGTCCATCAGAAGGAGTCTTTCCACCAGAAAGGAACTCTGTACAACTACTGAGAATATTTTGGTACAAAGAGCCGCAGGAGCTACCTGAGGCTGCGAGTTCGTTCTTGAGTTCATGGACTAGATTGACGATACTCTCCTCCTTCAGGCGATCTGAGTTTCGGTTTAGCAAGTTGAACCACGACATAGAGGAAACTGTGTGTATCTTACTCTCCTGGAAGCTAGTGATGCACGAGAGTGCTGTCGCTGTGTCACCTTGTCTCAGTTTTAGGCAAAATCTTTCCATTATCATAGGGGCGGGTGGAACCCGGCCATGACGACACAGGTAGTCCCATACATCTTCCAGAAGCTGTTCCTGAATAATGATGGACAACAGACACCTTGGTGAGAACAGATACAGATAAAGGTTTAACAGACATCTCAAACTGAATGGTAGGAACTCTGATATGGCCTTTTGACCTATATTGTAACCGTAAGGCCAATCAGAACACTTCAGCTTTAGACATATGAGTAATTAGATAATCAGAACCTTGAGCATATGAGATAAGTACCTTCCCATTCCTGTAGGCATCAAGTACCATACGGAGGTGCCTTCGTTCCTCAAAATGGTAGCCATTAGATAACATTTTGCGAAATGCATACTCAAAGTCATTCCACTTTTTTGCTTCAGCACAAGCGTCCATGAAAGTATTGAAAGTAAACTTGTCTGCAATTGCTTGTTGACCCGAATCCCCTTTACTCTGAATCCTGCCACTTAGAATATTCCCCAGTAGATTTTTTGCATCTTCAAACATTCCATGATCTATGTATGACTTCAGCATGATGTTGCAAGTAACATTATTAGGTGAACAGTAGTTGCACATTTCGTTGAATATGTATTTAGCATTTTCCATGCTTCCACTGTCTATGCAAGTTTGAATAAGTCCTGTGTAAGTAACAACCAGTGGTTTCTTCGCAACCTTGCATATCTTCTCAACCTGAAGTACAGTTGCTATCAGACAAAGTTGAAGAGGAAAGAAACAAATAGTGCATACAAGGGTAACTTTTGTTTTTCCACTCGAAAGAATCCTTTGTTCAAGTGCATAAGAGGAAAGAAACAAAGGATTCTTTCCAAGAGAACATTACACAAATAGTGCATAGAAGGGTTACGGGGTTATAAATATAGATACATAGTTCAAGTGCAGTTGGGCATTAGCCCAAAAATGTTCTCTGGGAACTTTATGAGACTGACAATGCAGGATTAAGAAAATGTTCATAATTTTAATGATTCAACGGATTTTTCCTATGTGTTTTTTTTTATTTGTACTCCTTCCATCCCATAATATAAGATGTTATTACAGCCAATACATGAGTTAGCAGGTTGTAATAACAACTTATATTACGGAACAGAGGGAGTACGATTTAATTCTATATGAACTTTTCCCAAGGACTCCTTTGCACTATGTTAACATTTCATGGAAATTTCCTATCCACTCCAACCTCTTGGAAAGAATCCTTTGTTTTTCCTACGGTTCAATCAAACAAATTTTGATCTAAACACAATCCTGTAGGAATCAAGTGGGCATGAGATTGCAATTTTTTAAATCAGAAAGGCCCGGAGTGTTATCATTTCCTAGATAGCTGATTCAAACTTCCCTATTAATCAAAAGCTCTGCAGTGAAAATTAGATGGCAGAACTTAATTCCGTATTTTCTGACTGCTTGTTTCACATTATCCAAATATACACGGTGCCTACTTCAACCAAAATATGATTTTACGCAATCTGGTACTTTCTTGATTGAGGACAAAATATTTGAAACCTATAAGTTCTGCAAGTGAACAATCAAGAATAACATCATGAGGCCATGATAGCAACTAATGAATTGTAAAATCACAATAAATCATACAAACCAACAGAATGTATTATTCATTGGTTCTAGCACGGAGTGTAAACTTATGTTCTGCGACTTATTTTTCAACGTAATCAACAGTTGGGAGTAAATTAAGATGAAAGTAAGGAGCTTTGCTACCAACATAAACTATGGCAAGTGTGTTAAATATTAACTGCAGTTTTCAGAGGCCAAACCTGGAGAAGTGCTTCTTTGGACCGCCCTCCACTGCAAAGGCACCGAGCAAGATCATAATAGAGACTAGCGGAACCAACAATTCCACGATTTTCCATGTCCTTCACAGCCATGACTGCTTCATCAATCTTTCCTTCTCTCCAAAGCGCATTTACGAGAACTGCAACAAGGATGAGGTTTGAGACATGAACTTGTCTTACCTACAACTGTATTCAAGTTCTAGTTATTACCTTTATAGTTCAACGCACCAGGTATTGATTTTTGCTTCACCCTGTCGAAGAACTCATACACCAAGTTATACTTGCCACAAACAAGCATCGCCTGCACTACCACGAAATTAAACTAGGCTGAAAATGGATTATGCTGCATAAAGAGCCCAAAACATATAGCATGATATTGGGACAAAAACCAAGTTTAAGTACAACCTCTGATCCAAATTAGTTGTCTGTTCAATGACCTAGACAGATTTTAGGCAACATTTGCCTAACTCCGCGACAACTAATTTGGATCGGAGGGAGTAGCAATTTTACAAGTGAAAACATATGAATAAAACATTATGTAGAATCAGCAGCCCATAGGAAACCAGGCCAGGAAAATTTCAACAGAAAATACATTTTAGCAACTTTCATGTATATTCTGTCCATAGAAAATATAATGAAAGGTGTTCAGTTATCTTCCAGAGAATCTGAAGAAGTTTGTATAAGTGCCCCTTTATGGGCCAGTATAGTTGGGTAGGAGAGTATAGAGAGAGATATGTTGTATTTGCACTTGTATCACAATCAGCATACCTCCATTACAAGACCATATGTTGTATTTGTTGGGCGAATATTCTTCTCTTTCAACTGTTGCAGCACCCAGAATGTCCCTTCCCATTGCTTTTGTTGCACACAAGAATTCAAAACCTACATAGCAGTAGAAGCAGTCATGTTCTAGTGAATACCAAATAATCAATAACCTTCAACATGCCTGGTTCATGGTGCACTGATTCCACTCACATATCACAGTTGCTACAAATAAACTCACCGCATTGTATACAATGAGGTCTGGTTCCAACCGAGGATCCCAATTCTGAACATGACCAACCATAAACTTCTTCCTAGGAGGAGAACGCATGCAATCAATCACATCAAATAGTTCTTTCACAAGGCCAGCTTGCCCCAGAGTAACGGCAATACAATGATAGGCCGCAATGTCAGGATAAGAGGACAATTGATCCTGCAAATGAAATACAGGAACAACCTTAAATAAGATGCCCATAAGATGAAGATCAGTATTTCTATAGAAAACAAGATGAAGATAAGTACATGTTATACCAGCATGGTGTAAAATACATTCAACGCCTCGAAAGGTCTCTTTGCCTTCCCAAGAACATCAAGGACTGTTGTATAAATATACCTACATCAGAAGGTACTTTTCATAAAAAATCATATGCACCACATATGCAAAACACTGTAAGCATTTAATGAGCCCATATGGAGGTCAAAATTAGTTAAAGAAACTACTTAAGGATGCACAAATAGATCAACCAACTTATTCATCTGGTTAACAACTCATTACATGTTATACCTGTGCTACATACATCAAAGCAGTTAAAATGCATGGTATGAAAACAAAAAATGCAGTTTACGATTGATAAGAACATATATGTAAGTGGGCAACTCCTTTACCTGCTCTTGTCGGACTTGAATCTTTCACGTGATTGAAGCCACTCGACAACTTGCAAAACACGTTTCCAGTTTCCATAACGCCCCAATATTTGAACAACCCTTAGTATAGAGTGATCGGTGAATTTGATTTCTGCATCATGAATCATCTTGGAGAATTTCCACTCTGGAGTATTTACATCTGTAGCATTGAGCCTTCAAAAATAAAGAACTATAAGGAATTAACTAACACAATAGCAACTGTACAAGATTAATCTTAATCAATTTTGTGGAAAGCAAGAGATACAAAAATATTTTCTTAGTCAGCTAAGCACACAAATTCCATTGATGGATTGCAGTCCGCAATGTACATTCCAAAAAGAATTCTCCACAAACAAACTGTATATAAGTTTGCATCGAAGAATTGTGATGTAAATAATAGCTTGGAAATAATTTTAAGTGCCTCTGATAGTTTTAAGGAATACATATTACTACTTTATAACATGTAAATAACCAATAATTTTTTTTAAATATGTTTGAGTGTATCTTTCCAGAAGCTCGGTATTATCTTTAGAATGATTATCTAGTATTAGATAAGGATTAATCAAAATATAGACTAAGCAATATCAGAGTTACCATATAGTTGATGTCAACGATGGTAAATTGTGCCACTAGTAAACATAAAGAGCAGTTCAAATACAATTTGAAATAAATAGGGTAATAGTAGCAATGGGATCATGTTAATTAGTACATATAACCTACCATCATGGACCATCTTTTCCAGATTAGAAGAGAGGCTATTATGCATGCCAAACAATAAGTGGCTACTACGTTCAACTTAGAGCAGAAAACAATGATAACTCAAGCATTTGAACAAAAAGTTATATGAAGAGTTATTTCTTCATTAGAATTGTTGGAATAAATATTCAATACATCAGAGAACTACGATAACTCAAACACTAGAATTAAAAAAATTACCTGCTAGCTAATTTCTGAATTTTTTCTTCTATTTCCATTTGAAGAGCCCGTGGCCTGTTCCTGACATCAGTGAATGCCTCAAAAGTCTTGAAAGCAGCCCTATCATCAATTGAATCCCTCCTAACAAATTTCCCCGGCTGAACATTTTCGCCTCTCTGCATTCGAATTGTTTCAGGTTTTCCACGTTCGAAACTATCACTTCGACGACCATAGTTCTCAGACACTGTATGTGTATTACTGTATCTTTTACTTACAGTAGGCTTGCTATAGTCCATGTCATTATCTCTAAACCTACCGTCTACAAGATCTCTTCTTGGGCTTTCTTTTCTATGCTGGTATCTTTGAAAATTACTGTCAGCATTGACCTCGCTACTGGAAATTTGTCTCTCTCTAGGACTACTTCTTGCATTCGTAAAATCTTCTCTCCCCTTATTTATTGTAGAATTGGTGAATATAATGCTGCTATCCCGCGTGACAGAAGTACGACTTGCAGCAGAAGTTGGCCGTCCTTGTAAATCCTTCCGTGCATTTGACTGGTCACGCGTGTTCCCTGGTGATTCATGAACAACCATGCTACCTCTATTTTCTTTAGTCTTGACATATGGTGCAAACTGGCTGCGGTCATTGTAATCGTTACTGACCCCAATTTTGCTCCGCTCGCCTCGAACTATTCTTCTCTGTACATATTCTTCAACCTTTCCCTGACCATTACCGCTATCTTCAGCATCACGCGCCATTCGTTTCCCCACCAATCCTGTAAATTCTTCTGCACTATCATTCATCGGCGATCTCTCTCTCCTACCTTGGACACCCCCACTGTCCCTAAGAGCCCCTCTTTTCCTCTCAAATGACGCAAACTGCTTGTCATTGTTATCAATACTGCCCCCAAATTCGCTCCGCTCGCCTCGAACTATTCTTCTCTGTACATACTCTTGAACATTTCTCTGACCATCACTGCCATTTTCAGCATCACGCCCCATTCGTTTGCCCACCAATCCAGGACTGTCATTCATTGCCGATCTCTCTCCCCTACCTCCTCTGTCCCTCAGAGCCCCTCTTTTCCTCTCAAATGGTTTATCCCTTGGATCAGCTGCCTCCCTACCCACTCGTCGGCCAGCTGATGCATCGCCGTCACCCGCGAACCTCCTCCTCGGGCTCCGGCCATCCGAATCGCCGCCCTGGAAACTCTTGCTCCTGTCCAGCTTCACCGACTCCATCATCTTCACATAGTCGGTGAATGTGGGGCTAAAAGTGAGCTCCTTCTCGATGTGCCGCAGCTCCGACGAACCGGCGCCGGCCTCGCCGCTGGCCAACGCACCCGCAGCGCCGGAACCGGGGTCGAGAACCCGGCCTCTTCTCACCAAGCCCCAACACACCGAGGTGTCCCTTCTCGGGACCAAGAACCCGTGACGCGGCCAAGAATTTGGCTGTAAAGAGGGGAGCAGAACCCCACACCCGCCGAGGTTGAGCAGCCCCATGCTCGCGTTTGGCGGCGCCGCCGCCATCGCCCCTGGTCGGACGGTGAGGTTGCACCCCTACTTCATTCTTCCGGAGGCACTCCCCGCCGAGAAACTCGCTAACTCAGGCAGGAGGTGGCAGAACTAGAAAAAACAAAGAACACAAAAAAGTGGCCCTCGCCGCTGATAGAAACAGGGGGAAATCCTCTGTAGAAGCAGATGGATTCGGAGAAGGAAAAGCGCGAGCACCTGCTCCTGCCTTCTTGTCCTGCGTTATCTCCTCTTCGGGAGGCAGGCCGGGGGGGGGGGGGGGAGGCGGGCGGGGAGCAGTGAGGGGGCGGTGGTGTTCGGCTGCGTGCTTGGACTGTGGAGGATGACGATGATATTTTGCGGATGGGCCGAGAAGAATTGGTTATTCATGGGAGGCTATACACAGTCAGAACGGCCCGTGGACTATGGCCCGTTATCCATTCTTTCACATCCCGTGGACTATGGCCCGTTGTCCATTCTTTCACATCATTTTCTCCCTGATTCTCACAAAAAAAAACATCAGAACATGTGTGCTTTTCAAACCTCTTGGTCTCCGTAGGCGATTATGGTTTTGACTCACGCCGACGATCTGATGGCGGAAGGTAGCGAACGACCTGATTCTTCTCCTCAATGCCCTCTCCTTCGATCTATGTGTTCCGTTCGGGCTGATCAAGGGGACGTCTTTGTACGTCTACCCGGCCTTGGCGGTGCAGGGAGAAGGGGGTCGAGGAGGTTTAGGGTTCGGAATTGGAGGGCTCTGCCATGGCGGCAAAGATCCCTCGTGAGGGCGGAACATCGGAGGCTAGGACTCCGGCGGCTTTGCAGGACTTGATGAAGAATCTAGTGTTGAAGGATGAGGAACTAGATGATGTGATCCTCCCCAAGGAGGAATTTGCTAACCTGCAGGAAGGGGCGCGCTGGATGGCTGTGGTGAAAGTACACACAACAAAGCACTTTGGGAATCAACCTTTCTTCCAAAGGATGGATGTTGCGTGGGGTTTTGCCAAGAAGTGTTCTATTAGACCCCTGGAGGATAATATTTTTGTCCTTCAAGTTTCATGCCTTGGAGATTGGAATAGGGCAATGGAGGATGGGCCCTGGATTTTCAGACAACAAGGGGTCATGCTGGAGCCGTATGATGGGATAGCGGATCCCACGTCGATCACACTGAATCACATTTATGCATGGGCTCAAGTGCATGGTGTTCCGCTGCTGTTTCGAAAGGAAGCTCTTGTTCGGGATATGGAAGCGCGGATTGGAGAGGTGAAGAGCGTTGATCTTTATGCACTCGGAGCGAGCGGCACTAGCTTCGTTCGTGTTCGAGTGAGACTGGATGTCAACAACCCACTGACAAGATTTGTGGGATTACACCCTGAAGGAAGCGAGAGGTTGCAGTTTCAGGTCATGTAAGAGAAACTACAAAAGTTTTGCGAGGTTTGTGGGTTGTTTGGCCATGGAGAACAAGAGTGTGGAGATGGAGTCCACGAGGATGTTGCCAAGCAGTATGGGGATTGGATGCTAGCTCCTATGGAGGACTGGCACCCCCAAACCTCTGGTGTGAGAGTTCGTGCACTTGCACCAGAAGGGAATCGTGGTGGACGTGGAGGAGGGCGAGGGCGAGGTCGAGGAAGA
Organism: Lolium rigidum; assembly: GCF_022539505.1. Classification (NCBI taxonomy): domain Eukaryota; kingdom Viridiplantae; phylum Streptophyta; class Magnoliopsida; order Poales; family Poaceae; genus Lolium; species Lolium rigidum. The sequence continues at coordinate 142,435,152 of NC_061513.1, read as the reverse complement.
ACATCGGACTCGCGTAAGCGCCCACAAGGAGAGGTAGCCTCTGATGCTAGCAAGACTGAGACGGCTAACAAGAATGATCTGCGGATCACTGATGTCTCACATCCTGTGATGGATGGAACTGGCATGGAGGGAGTAACGAGCCCAGAGGGTGTCTCACCGGTGGAGGACAACAACAAGGGAGGGTGCCTCCATCTCCTGTCAATGTACCTGATTCGAAGAGACCTAGGAAGATTGATGCAAACCACAACAAGGCGGGCTCCGGTGCGGAGCACTGCCAACCGCAATGAGTTGCATATGTTGGAACTGTCGTGGTCTAGGGAGCGACGCGAAAGTTCGTGAGCTTTGCGATCTCGTGAAGAGTTTTAAGCCTACCGTGCTATGTGTGGTGGAAACTCAACTACCACTACAAGAAAAGTTCTGATAGACAACGTCCCAAAATCGTCAACTAAGGGGCATTTTTCGTCGCCTATGGGCCTAACCCGACGATATGGGTTCTGTTGTCGAAGCTCACGTCGAGCAAAGTCCTACGACGATTTTTTCGGTCCGTCGCGCTTGGGCGCCCTTCCGCCACGGAAAATCGGACCGTTGCCCAAGTGTTTCAGGAGCCCGTTGATTGCCGACGTCATGCAAGCGACACGTGGCGGACGCCATTAGCCGCGGTTAACGGCGTTAGCCGAGTCGAAACCCCGTGGTAGATGGTAGGCCCACACGAGGCACTGCCACGTCTTAAGCGGGCGGCCCATTAAGTTTGTGGGCCGGGCCGGCTGACTTAGTTTGACCGGTCAACTATATGGCTGGGCTGGTCCATTGGTTACGTGGGCCGGGCCTAACCTCTAAGGTTGGTCGGTCAAAACTTTAATGGGCCGGCCCGCTAAGCATGTGGGTCGGGCCGAATTCACTCGTTTGACCGGTCAACGAGGCAAAGGAGCCGGCCCACAAGACATGTGGGACCCACTTTCTGGTATCGGGCCGGCCCATTTACAAAGTGGGGTCCACATTAAAGCAAGCCGGGCAGGCCCAAGAAGTTAGTGGGCGGCCCAATTAGCATGTGGGTCCCACTTTCCTGCTATCGGACCAGGCCCATTTAGTACGTGGGGTCCACATTAGATCAAATGGGCTGGCCCAACAAGCCGATGGGCGGGCCAAAAGCACAGTGGGTCCCACTTTCCGATTAAAGGGTCGGCCCATTTAGTATGTGGGGTCCACCATATAGCAAGTGGGCGGCCCAACAAGATAGTGGGCGGGCCAAAACACGAGTGGGTCCCACTTTCCGGTTAAAGGGCTGGCCCATTTAGTATGTGGGGTCCACCATATAGCAAGTGGGCGGCCCAACAAGATAGTGGGCAGGGCCAACACGCAGTGGGTCCCACTTTCTGTTAAAGGGCCGGCCCATTTAGTATGTGGGGTCCACAGTATAGCAAGTGGGCAGGCCCAACACGCTAGTGGGCCGGGCCAAAAGCACGGTGGGTCCCACTTTCTGTCAAAGGGCCGGCCCATTTAGTATGTGGGGTCCACCATATAGCAAGTGGGCGGCCCAACATGCTTGTGGGCGGGCCAAAAACAAGGTGGGTCCCACTTTCGTCTTACGAGGCCGGCCCATTTAGTATGTGGGGACCACCACAAAAGCAATTGGGCTGGCCCAACTAGTTAGTGGGCCGGCCCGGTAGTCGGTGGGGTCCACCTTAAAGCAAGTGGGCGGGACCAATAAAAGTGCGGGGTCCACAGTAAATCAAGTGGGCTGGCCCAATAAGTAAGTGGGCTAGCCCGTTTAGTTCTTTGTTTATATGCGGCGTAAAAGGCGCTTTAGGATTTTGCGGGCCGGCACGTATGTGATTTCGCTTAATTGGGCCGTTTAAGGGATGAGAATTCGTGATTTAGAATGCGAGAATATTTACGCGACATTGATTTACGTCGGATAGCCTCACTTACCACAAGCACCAAAGAAAAAATGCGCGAAAGAACTATAAAAACTAACTAAATATTACATCGGTGCAAGGCTTTGAAAAAATATTACGAAGCGAGAGAAATTGAATGGTAATTAAACCTAGCAATACAATGAAGCGATCACGGCAATCTTTTAAGTTGTCCATGCGAGCACCTATATACGAAACAAAGACATTACAAGTTAAGACGACAACAATGGAAACGCAAAGACAACGCAATATTGTTTGCCAAAGAATTTGGAACTCATCATTTCGTCGTTATAACAAGATCATTGTAATGCGCACAATAAGCAAACAAAGAGTGCATGCCGCATACCAACGACCAATATAACGAGCATGTTAGAATGAAACGACGAGACTTACTATCTGTCGAGGTCCCATGCAAACCAACATGTTCGGGGAGTACAAAATTGGCATGAACAACATAGTAGCGAGGATATAAATTTTATAACAAGGATGAGCAAGATGAAGTTATGATGGCTACATCTATAGAGCGAGGGAATGTAAACCAAAAATAGAAGTTACGATGGCAAAAGCTAAAGAGGAGGGAATGTGAACCAACATGTGCCAAGTGCAATTACTTCATTTTGGCCGTGAACTAAATAATACTCCTGAACTTATAGTGAAGGGGATGCAAATCAAGATGTTTCGGGATATAAACTTGTAATGAGCAACACATAGAGGATAGTTAATGCTTGGAGCTTAGGATGGACCGGATACAGAATATAGTGGGATCACCTGTGAACTTGTATAAGAGGGAATGCAAACCAATATGTTCAGCTTTCCATATGTGAGCGTCATGCCAAGTCAGAGTAACAAGTCAATAATGCAGCTTTTGAAGAACAAGATGGCACGCAAAATTATTATCTAGTAGTATGACAAGTATATTTGTACTACAGGCTAGATAGCAGAGTGATAGCATGCCAAACTAAGTCCTTACTTTGTTAGCTTACAATGAACTAGATACAAACAATGGCATCACCTGTAGTATAGGGAATGCAAGCCAACATGTTCATGGAGTAAAAAATTGGCACAAACAACATAGTAGCAGGCCATAATTTTTGTAACAACGGCTGAGCAAGATAAAGTTATGATGGCTAGATCTACGGAAGCGGGGAATGTAAACCAAATATAGAAGTTACGATGCCAAAAGCTATAGAGCGAGGAATGCGAACCAACATGTGCAATTACTTAAAATTGGCCATGAACGAAATAATAGCAGGATGTTACTATAATACCTATAATTTTTGTAACAACGACTGAGCAAGATAGAAGTTATGATGGCTACATCTACAGAGCAGGGAATGCAAACCAAAATGTTCAATCTCTTAAAGTTAGCAATGAAGTAGAAAATAGCAAGGTGTTAAGGTCATAACTAGGAATGAACTAAAAGAGCTTCAGAAAAACAAGCATCTGAACCCAGAACATGGCGCTAAAACAAGGGACTTACATTAGGAGAAGCACTGCGTGGGAGTCACAGCGAGATCTTCACGGGGTTGATAGATCCGGTGATGAAGTACGCTACATGTGCTACTTGGGGTTGGAGAGACGGCCATTACACTTCATGGTTACTCATCTCATCCGCAAAAACGTAACGAGCGCGTCGTTAGCACAAACGAGGTTCCCCCAAGATTAAACAAGAACTTGCGGGCAAGCAATAGAAAAGCGACGAGTAGAAGAGTTTAGATCGTGCACGGCGCCGGTGAAGCAGATCCGGTTAATGCACAGTGGTGTCGGTGAGCTAGATCCGATGCGGTGGACGACGGATCCGGCGAAGCGGCTCCGGTTGGGTGGACGATACCGCCGCCGAAACGACTGCGGTAGACTGCTGGATGAGTATATGGTTTCGAGGTTCGGCGGGGATGATCCGGTCCGGTTGATGACGGCGTCGATGAAGCGGCTCCGGCAGACATCCGGATGACGAGGATCGCGAGGCCTCGGGTAGGCCAGGGAAGTCCGGTGGGGATGTTCCGGTGCGGTGGCCGTGGAGGTGGGAGAGAGAGGGACTTGGGAAGTTCCGGTGGGTGGTCTCAGAGGAGAGAGTGAGGGAAATGAATTATTTTTCGGGGGGTTTCCGGAGCTAGAGAGGTGGTGATCGAAAAAAAATGACGGGTAGACCCCCCACCAACCGACTTATACATGGACATTGTTGTCATCTTTACAAGGGTAGAATGGGAAGTTAGAAGCGTGTGAAATATTTGTATTTTTCGGGCGGGAAGTTTTGCCAGCTGGAATGAGATTTCGAATTTGGCCACGAGTCCAAGTACTAAGTAATACAAAAATATGAGACCGTACTAGTACGGCCAAATGTCACATCAATTCATCATCACGTTGAAAATCGGTTAGCACGATCATAATTATTGGCCGTTGGCACATCGGTTCTCCAACGCTTGATCCAACGGTCAAAGTTCCTTTTTTAAGAGAACGGTCAAAATTCATTGGATTCGCTCGGGAGCTGCGCGCGCCAAAACGAGTCGACGAAGATGTTTCTAGAGTTCTCAGAGCAAGTACAATAAGGTACACTCAGCTGGCTATAAGAGATAAAATATTATATGTTTGCTTAGTTGGAGGAGAGAGATTAGGAGAGAGAAGAGAAGTGGGCTAGTACTATCTAATAGCCAGCTCTACACGTGCTCCTAGGCACTATGTGAGACTAAAAGATGGGCCATGTATTGTTAAAGTACTCCGTACTAGACGGGAAATGCACTTTGGCTCATAGGAGCATATGCTCCCATTATGTGAATCCACATTTTAAAGTATTAAAAAATTCTAAACTAAATTTTTACATGTACATCTAGACATTTTATGTTGGTACACAAGTTTTCAAAAGAAAAAACATTTTTACGTGGCTCCTGTAAAAAAGACAAATTTTAATGCTGTAACACGACTACGTACGGGACATTTTTTGTCTTTTTGTACACACCACACAAAATGTTATTTTCCCACGAAAACTTGTGAACGAACATAGGATATCACAATGTATAAGAAAAATTTTATGTCAGATTTTTTTTGACATTTCTAAAATTGTTTTTTATTATTTTATATAATGGGTGCATATGCACGCGTGTGCCAAAATGCCACCTCCGTACTAGACTTTTATAGTTTACTATTGTACATGCTAGCTATAAGTTGACTATAGATGATGTGGCAAATTGTTAGAGCATCCCCACTCGTTGGCGCTCCCCACGTCCAAATCCGGCGAAATTTTCGTCCGGATTGGAGGAAGATTTGGCGTGGGGAGGAGTAGTTTCCCAGTCATGTGCTCCCCAAGCGGCGTTTCTCGGGGAAAAAGAGGATGGCTCGGGAAATCCGGACGAAAGAGGAGACACGTGGGCGTGGGCGGTTGGTTTAGCTTCATCCGGAGTCCCGGGAGACCCCGAGAAACCGAGGATGGCATGGGGAGTCCGGACGAAAATAGGCTCAAATCCGGATCAAAACGAGGAACCGGGGCCGGCCCGGGCCGTTTTCGCCGTCCGGATGAAAAAAAAGTGGCCGTGGGGGGCTCTGTGGGGAGACGAGTGGAGATGCTCTTATAGCCGAC
>NC_061513.1:142413541-142429568 GCF_022539505.1 Lolium rigidum | reverse complement strand
GGTCATGGATTCAGACGATGAGGAGGTGGTCGCCGCTCTACTGGAGGAAGAGGCCGATACTGTTGTCATTGCCGCTGACGAGCATATGAAGATTATCTCTTGCCTCCTAGACATGTACACCTAGGATTTGAAGCCGCGACGTAGAAGCTCGAGGCCAGGGCAGCGCAAGAGCAAGCCGAGGCGAGAGACCGGAGGGCTACTGCATGTTGTATGCTGGCTACTTTACGGATGACCGTTGCACGACAAAGTGACATTTTGGCGTTGTTTCATGATGAAGTGGAGGCTGTTTATGAAGATTATGTTGGCCTTCGGGAGTACGACACCTACTTCATTTGTCATGTGTTAGGAAATCTGAGACTCAACTACTCATCACCTACTACAAGATGATCTAGTGGATCATTTGTGGATTCTCAAAGGAGGGGCCTAGTTTTATGTGTTTCAAAACTTGTTAACTATTTTACGAGCTTGCCTTGCTGAACTTTTTAATGTAAAACTATGATTTTATATTGCCATTGATGGCTGTTTGGGAGGTCGTTTGGAGGTCATACGATTGGCAAAACGGCTCTACAGGACACCAAACGGGGGGGGGGAGAATCGGAGCTGGCATAGAGGAGATCGTCGACCTCGACGTGCAGTTCATGGCTGGTGCGGAGCAAGAGGCGGAGGTAGATGCAGCAGTGGAGGAGGAAGAGTATGAGGGGGACGATGACCTGGAGGACTGGAGCGACGGGCCGGACCTCGGGGAGCAGAAGACCATCATTCAGTCATGAGTCGTTGAAGTAGCTCCAGGATTTTACGTCAAAAAAAGTAGCTCTAGGATGACACTCACGTCTAGGAGGAGGGAGTTCGTGGCCACATGGCGGCGTATCGTCGAAATCTCCATCGAAGAGGCGCCTATTGAGGAGGGGGTCGCCTCTTCATGGCGGTCGAGCGGTAGAGGCTCCTCGAGGAGGCGCTAGAACGCCCGGCGCATGATTTTATGCTTCGGAAGGAGCGGAGGGCACGGGAGCACCAGAGGAGGAAGGGGAACGAAAGCGAAGCTGGCCGTTTTGAGGACGTGACTGAAGATGCTTTTATATTTTTAAATTTTCCACATTTTTTGAGTTAGTACCTTTTGCCACATACTACCTCCATTTTGAAATAAAATCCTTTTTTAAATCTAATTTCTAATAAGTTTTAAGTTTTGGAAGGGAGGTAATATTACTTAGCATTTTATTATTTACCGCATATTAGTCTCTTTACGGAAATCACCTTTGATAGTTTCTTGTTGGAAAAAGAGAGTAAAAAAAGACGTATGCCTTTTGTCGGTCTCTAGATGGTATTTTCACATCAACGAATATACATTTTTTTCTCAATTGTTCACCGCAGGTTTACTTAGCGAATAGTACCAATGGTTCATACATACTGAAAGTATTAACTATCAAATATAATTATAAAAATATCTATTATATAGGGTATGTCTAATTCTCAGTCAAATGAGAATTAATTAATTCTTAGGCAAATGACGTTATCTCTATAAAATTCGTACTATATACGATCTTTTTACGATGCACGGGTGTTATCGTCGTGTGATCGAAGATCTTAAATTTTTACCCTGAAAAATAGCCAAGTTTTCAAAACAATGCCATAACTAAGGTCATTGTCAGGTACAACCAATCAAGGCCAAACTTTGGATTTCATCTTGCAAATCGCGGCTCGGTGCTCGAGAAGCACCAACAAATATATGATATTCTCCAACGTACAAGATGTTTCTCTTAGATTTTTTTCCTAGTTTTATTTAATCACCAAATATTTTGAAAGCATACAAATATTAATTGTTAGAGATAGCAGTAAGAAATAGTCAAATTGTGTTTTCATTCTGTATGACGTGGAGGTTGCATATGCCATTCGGATTCAAATGGACGCCGTATTGGTACTAGGGTTCCTTTGATAAACTCATAATTTATTTTATTGGCCCCAAACAGAATTTAGCCTGGATTTAGGTGATTAGTTCAAAACCCATTAAGGTGTGAGTTGTGATATCCACAGAGCCATATGCCAGTGTTGTGCATATTGAGGCTCACGAAGATGTGACATCCACTTGGATTTAGATGCATGGCCACCCATACGATCCAAATTATGTACGATGGAAACTGACATCACAAAACGGAATGGCTTTGCGTACGACAAACTTTGTCCGAAGTATGTACGAAACGCCAATGGAACGGAGGCAGATTGCTAGCCAGCTGAAACGGACGGCCATGCAGTGCATCGTACATGTGTCGGACAAAAAGTCATCGTACATATAGCACTACATTACAAACTCATGTAAGAGAAGTCCTTACAAATTTTCAACATCAGAAAAATATTGGATATTTCTTTGCGCACGAATTACAAATTAAGTAGCAAGCACAGGCTTCCACAACAAAACACTACGGACATTTGTATGGTAACAACGTCTCAAAGCTTCTAGCAGCAACATGGCTTGTTATACTACTGAGGGGACACTAAAAGGTGATGATAACCCTGTGGAGAACAAATCAGATAGCAATACAACATCGTCACGATGGCAGCAAGGAAAAGGGCCGGGTGCTGAGGCTCCACTATGCCCAGAATGGCTGGATCAGTTCAGTCCATCGTCGGAAGGTGGACCCGGTGGATGTTTCTCAGGTTCAGCTTCGTCCTGCAGGTAGGGCACTTCTTCTGAGCCTTGATGGAGGCCCTAATGCACTCCTTGCAGAAGATGTGGCCGCAGATAGTCGATAACGCGTCCGCAATTTCGTGTAAGCAGACTGGGCAAATGAACTTCGGTTCGTTTGGGACCTCCTCCACAGTTACAGGGGGTGGCGGCGACACCATGGACTGCAGCTTTTAAGTGGAGCCTTAGGGAGCAGCTACCCACTACATATGGTATTGGTAATGTATATATAGCGTAGAGTCCTTACCAAAATTCTATTGGTTTCAGATGTGTCTACCATTCTTGTTACATGATTGTTGTTGGACACTCTCGAGCTGTGATGTGTAGGGTTCATCCCCAAAGATAACTCTGTGTTCACATGCTCATTGTGAGCTTGTTGAAAGAAAACAAGGTAAAAGAAACTAAGTTAGTAGAAGGGAAAATATTATGCTGGCTATTGGATTTCTAGTCTACAACTCTATTTAATGGCTACAAAAATATTATCAAGATTAATTAGGCACACATTCCTAAGGACATGATATAAGCACAATTTCAGTAAAACCATACATACCTGACTGGGAGGTGCCCATGTTAGTACTCTGTGGAACCAAGCTTGCACCAACTGAAGGACCCATGTTGTATGGTACGTAAGACATTCCAGAATTTTCATTTGCACCCTGCGTGACACCTTGTGTCATAGTCATCGTCCCATACCCACCGGAAAATGCTATATGCCTTAATAATTGCTGGGTTTGTTCAACTTCTTGGTGCTGAGCACTCAAGATCGTGAGAGCAAACAGGAAGTGTAGCTCACTTGGTTCCTTCGTCATATTGTGGTAATCCCTCTGCCCAAACAACCACAAAATATCAATAGCTAAAATGATTACACGGAAATATTTACTTTGCTCAGAGAAGGGACTTGATTGCTTGAAAACCAAATCTAAAATATTACTACTAGAAGGAAAGAGAGCAACACCTTGTTTGGGTATCTTCTAAACAAGATTTCCTCGAGCCGCCTCACTAGATCCGGCAGTCTTGGCCACCACGTAGGATCCGTTGTTCTCCTTCCTAAATACTCAAATCTGCCAATTCAACAACAAGTACCCAATTAGAAAATTATTCTCTTACTTCATATTACCTTCAGACAAACAACTTAAATAACATGTTGGAACATAGAAGATAATTGAAGTTCACCCTCCATTTTCCAGAATTCATATGTAATCCATAATGAACTTCATGGGAGTTATTATTAACTTCGATAGTATGTAGACCACTTATGTAATTTTTGGAATGAAATGAAGTAATAAAACTTCATACTGCTAATATTTATAGCACGTAATTAAAACCACTAACCAATGATTTAGTAGTAATGTTCATTCGATCACTCCAAACTATAATTTTTTTAATGAACTTCTATTCATACGAATTGGAGCACATTAAAGGAACAAGAGCTTACATCTTCTCTCGGGTATCCTGGCGCAACATCACGAACTCGTGATCAAACTCTGTAGCCAGGCCAACCACATTGTGTGTCTGCTGATGCTGCAGTGGCGTAGTGTCAGCACGGCCAATGTCACTGCCACCGACTTGATCCATCAGCTTCACCTGCTCCGGTATCTAGAGGTGGTAGGGTTCGGATGGTGGAAATGTCGGGAGGAGGAAGGAGGTGACTTTACTAATGGCGGACTCCTCGACCCAAAGTCACGAATTGTGGAGCCCTCGTGGTCCCACTTATATAGTATAATCACCAAAGGATAAGTAGAGGCAGACTTAATTACCTCTTAATCATTAATTTTGCGAAATTAATTCCTACCAAATAAGCGTTGCAAAATTATTTTCTGCTATCGAACATTAGTGTTGCACAATTACTTTCTTCCAAAAAATGTTATAAAATAAAATTTGTAACATTGTTTGGCAGAAAATAATTGTGCATCATTATTATTTGGTAGTAGCAATTAATATCACAACAATTCTTTGGTACAAATTAACTCCGCTCTTTGAAGATAATGATGTGAAATTACTTACTACCAAAAAAAGACATGAAATTACTCCCTACCACCAAACAATATATTTGCATAATTTTTTCAGCCAAAGAATATTGTGCAATTAATATGAAACATTGTTTGGAAGAAACTAACTTTGCAACATTATTTTTCAGCAGTAGCAAATATTTTCACAATTTGTTTTTTGTACAGATTATTCCACATCATTATCCACTTAGAGCGGAATTACTTTCTACCAAACAATTGTTGTGAAATCAAATGAGACTACCAAATAGTAATGTTGCACAATTATTTTATGCCAAACAATATCGTGAAATTAATTCTGCAACAGTGTTTGTAAGAAAATAACTTTCCAACATTATTGTTTGATGGCAGCAAATGATTTAAAAACTATTGTTTGGCAGGAATTAATTCCGAAATATTGGTGGCTAAGATATAATTATGTATGCCTCTACTTATCCTTCGGTGATCAGACAATATAAGTGGGGCCGTGAAAGGGTCCACTTGTAGTGACTATGTCTCAAGGAGTTCTCCATTGGTCAAGTACACCCATTAGTAGCTCTCCCAACATGAAAGAGTTGCGATATTTATACAATAATTGCAGATCTCTAAACTTAACGTGAACCAATTATGCATCAAACTTGTCATGCGATTTTAATTCAAACCAATCTTTAACTCCACAGGTGTTCCAAGTATAGCAATTTTGAACTTCATCTTGTCACTTAAAAATGAACAAAAATAACAAAGTGAAATTCTAGATCTAGCCGACTCACCATCTTGTCTGACGCCAGGGTGATGGTGGTAGCCAACAACGCAACTGATCGTCCATGCGAGAGGTGCAAAGGCTGCCAACGATGCTGATGCGGAGCAATGGGAGGGGGCTGACTAGACCGGTAGGAATCTCTTAAGAGGGTGGGCGGGGGGGCGGGGGAGGGGGAGGAGGGAGGGGTTGGAGAGCCGAGAGGGGGCTGATCGGCTGCGGTAGACCGATAGCAATCTCTTCAGACGCGGGGGGGGGGGAGGGGGGTTGGAGAGCCGATGGACTACATCGATGCGCGTTTTATACTGAAAGGGGAGGGGCGGTATGCCTTATGTTGGAGTCTCATGCGCGACGCACGTGCTCGCCAAATATATGTCTCAACGTTTGAGTATTATATCTTTCTAATGATAGGTTTGACCGACGTTTTCTACGACGCGAAATAACGTAGAGCCTCATTCAAATATGGCAATAGGTCCATACTAACATGTATCCATGCATGATATTCACATTTGCATCGCAAAACCAACATTTCATCATGTATACTTCAATTGTTACTTAATATACTTTGATCTTATTTTATAAAGTATCACCTATTTTAATGGAATTACACCGACAAGTCTTTGATGTTGCTTGAATTATATTCAAGTATAATGCTCATTGATGATTGTTGACAAATGATACCTTAAGCGCATTAACATGATCATCCTTAGAGTTCTCTTCATGTACCTTAACAGAAAGATCAGATATGACGACTGTAGTGGGGGTTACTAGGAGTTGAGAATAATTCATGCAAATTAATAAAAAAATGCGGAAGCTTCAAGCAGACACTATATATTCAAAGTATGAACATGATGAGTAAAGCATAAGATTGATGACCATGGAAAAACAGAGCTACATAGATCAATCTAAGTCTTCAAACAAGTAAATAGAGTAGTAAAGAAAGAACATGTTGAGAAAAATAACATAGTCAACAAGAGAAGAGTAAGTCTAGAGCCTCAAGCTGACGTACAATATTGATGGTAGTTATATCAGATGAACAAAACTGAATAAGTGATGAAAGTAAAAGAGATGAAGAAATAAACCAATTTGTTTACCAAAGTTCAACTTGTTGGCACACCAGATCTCCTTCTTCGTATGGAGAGGCTATTGGTGGCAACGGAACCGTATACATATATATACCAACGTGTTGGGACTCAAATTGCAGAGTAATGTAGCAATGGTGATTTTTTCCACAAGGGTGACTCGAGGGTTTAGATCGAACTATCAGAGAATTAAGTGGTTTCTGACACTATCGAACCCAGGATCTTGCTGCAGCTGAACAGTTGTCCCTTGCTTGCCCATGTGCTGCTTTAACTATTTTACCATGTCATATATTTCCAAGCCATCCCTTTCTAACTTGTGCAGCCAATCTGTCTGCCGCTTCTTTGATCTCGAACGGCTTCTATAAGTGTCATCGTCCTCGGAAAACCCAGTCTTCCACGGAGCAGAAGGTCCAAAGCCTCATTTTCTTCATGGTGTTCCTTATTCTTCAGGGCCTTTGTCAGCTCATCATTTTCTCTATCGGGATGGAACAACCCCTCTTGAACCTGTTTGATTGCTTCAACAAGGTTTTTGTAGGCTACAACAATTGTTTCCTTATTGTGTATAAGAAGCCCTGTTTTTGGGTCATACGATGACCCGTGCGAAGTAGGAAATTTCTTATCCTCTAGACCAACCATATGTAGTTGGAGTGATCCCTTCAGAGCACATGGTAGCCTCAGCTTCATCCCACTTAGGAATGACAGTCTTGTAGCCAACTGTCCCCAGATTATGGTAAAGTACCTTTTTTGCTGCATTTTTCTTATTCTTTCCGACCTTTCCTTAGCTTTCTTTCGATTCCTTGTACTTCACATCGTCCCAGTGACCCCGTTGCTTCTCTAGTGGTCCAGTGAATTATGGAGCTTTTTTTCTCTTTGATATAATCTTTATATAATCTTTTCTTGAAGGTCTGGAATTGGGTGGCAATCTTCTTAAGAGGCCACTCCTTGACTTTCAACCTCATGGCTTCTGTGAGCGCTTCAGTCTCCAAGACCAGTACGGTAAAATGTGACATGAAAGGTTCCTAAAGGCCTTTTTTGGATCTGTCGTGGGCAAAACTAACTCCATCTTCCAGCTTTGATGGCTCATTCCATTCTCGAACAGTTATCGGGATCTTGTCTCTAACAACAACTCCACATTGACTTACAAATGCTTTTGCGATCGCGGCGGAAAGCAATGGCCTTTTTGGCTGCCGCTATAATTCGCGCACCAAAAGACCTTTAGTCCCGGTTGGTGGTACCAACCAGAAGCAAAGATACTTTTTTTGTTTACTATTTTCTTATCTAGCATCCTTTTAAATATTTAAGAAGTGTTTTGTATATGAATTCAAATAACTTCTGCATACTTTTGAATCTGACAACACTTTTAAATGAAAAGTGTTTGAATTTGGATAAGTAATTGATACGTCTCCGACGTATCGATAATTTCTTATGTTCCATGCCACATTATTGATGATATCTACATGTTTTATACACATTATATGCCGTATTTATGCATTTTCCGGCACTAACCTAATAACGAGATGCCGAAGAGCCGCTTGTCGTTTTCTGCTGTTTTTGGTTTCGTAAATCCTAGTAAAGAAATATTCTCGGAATTGGAAGAAATCAACGCCCAGGGTCCTATTTTGCCACGAAGCTTCCAGAAGACCGAAGGGAAGACGAAGTGGGGCCACGGGGCGCCGCCACACTAGGGCGGCGCGGCCCGAGAGGGGCCCGCGCGGCCCTGCTGTGTGGGGCCCCCGTGACCCCTCCGACTCCGCCCTTCCGCCTACTTAAGGTCTTTGTCGCGAAACCCCCAGTACCGAGAGCCACGATACGGAAAACCTTACTGAGACGCCGCCGCCGCCAATCCCATCTCGGGGGATTCTGGAGATCACCTCCGGCACCTCGCCGGAGAGGGGATTCATCTCCCGGAGGACTCTTCACCGCCATGGTCGCCTCCGGAGTGATGAGTGAGTAGTTCACCCCTGGACTATGGGTCCATAGCAGTAGCTAGATGGTTGTCTTCTCCTCATTGTGCTTCATTGTCGGATCTTGTGAGCTGCCTAACATGATCAAGATCATCTATCCGTAATGCTATATGTTGTGTTTGTCGGGATCCGATGGATAGAGAATACTATGTTATGTTGATTATCAATCTATTACCTATGTGTTGTTTATGATCTTGCATGCTCTCCGTTATTAGTAGAGGCTCTGGCCAAGTTTTTACTCTTAACTCCAAGAGGGAGTATTTATGCTCGATAGTGGGTTCATGCCTCCATTAAATCTGGGACGAGTGACAGAAAGTTCTAAGGTTGTGGATGTGATGTTGCCACTAGGGATAAAACATTGATGCTATGTCCGAGGATGTAGTTATTGATTACATTACGCACCATACTTAATGCAATTGTCTGTTGTTTTGCAACTTAATACTGGAAGGGGTTCGGATGATAACCTCGAAGGTGGACTTTTTAGGCATAGATGCATGCTCGGATAGCGGTCTATGTACTTTGTCGTAATGCCCAATTAAATCTCACAATACTCATCATATCATGTATGTGCATGGTCATGCCCTCTCTATTTGTCAATTGCCTGATCGTAATTTGTTCACCCAACATGCTATTTATCTTATGGGAGAGACACCTCTAGTGAACCGTGGACCCCGGTCCATTCTTTTACATCGAATACAATCTATCGCAATACTTGTTCTACTCGTTTTCTGCAAACAATCATCATCCACACTATACATCTAATCCTTTGTTACAGCAAGCCGGTGAGATTGACAACCTCACTGTTTCGTTGGGGCAAAGTACTTTGGTTGTGTTGTGCAGGTTCCACGTTGGCGTCGGAATCCCTGGTGTTGCGCCGCACTACATCCCGCCGCCATCAACCTTCGACGTGCTTCTTGACTCCTACTCGGTTCGATAAACCTTGGTTTCTTACCGAGGGAAACTTGCTGCTGTACGCATCACACCTTCCACTTGGGGTTCCCAACGGGCGTGTGCTTTACGCGTCATCAAGCTAAATTTCTGGCGCCGTTGCCGGGGAGATCAAGACACGCTGCAAGGGGAGTCTCCACAATCCAATCTCTTTACTTTGTTTTTGTCTTGCTTTATTTTATTTACTACTTTGTTTGCTGCACTTATATCAAAACACAAAAAAATTAGTTGCTAGCTTTACTTTATTTACTGTCTTGCACTCTATATCAAAAACACAAAAAAATTAGTTACTTGCATTTACTTTATCTAGTTTGCTTTATTTACTACTGCTCAAATGAGTAATCCTGAAGTTGAAGTTAATTCGTTTAAGCAACAAGGGGGAGAATGTTTAAAAGATGCTTGGTATAGAATTAGTGATGCCCATAATAGGTGCACTAAGAAACACTCCACCACTATCCTACTCAGGAATTTTTATGTTGGTATCTCTAGCTGGAATAGGTATGTTCTTGATTGTCTTGCAGGAGGTAACTTCCTAGGCACTCCTGCTTGAGAAGCTAGTTGCATTATTGAGAGTTTATTTGGAACACCACCTATTATTGAAACTAAAATTGTAACCTCTCTTGAGGATGTTATGAAAAAATTGGAAACCATAGAGAAAAAAATTTCAAGTGTTGAAACTAAATTGGAAATGTTACTTGATAAAACTGATGAACTTGATAAATCCTTAGGAGGAATTGATGAAAGAATTAGTGTCCTAGGAACTTGTGTTGTCCATGATAATCAAATTAATAGGATTGGCGAACTTGAAAAAGCTATGGGAACCTTGGGTTCAACCTTTTCATCTTTAAAGTTTAGAGAGAAAGCTTATGTGGGAAAGGAGCAAAAGTTTATGTATATCTCTAAAGTGCCTAAACCAAAGAAATATTATTATAGGCCTAAAATTGACAAAGCCCTTAGTGCCACCACAGATGGGGGAACTTATAATGCCGATGCATCATCCCTCGATAACACTTGATACACACTTTCTGCGCCTAGCTGAAAGGCGTTAAAGAAAAGCGCTTATGGGAGACAACCCATGTTTTTACTACAGTACTTTTATTTTATATTTGAGTCTTGGAAGTTGTTTACTACTGTAGCAACCTCTCCTTATATTAGTTTTGTGCATTGTTGTGCCAAGTAAAGTCTTTGATAGTAAGGTTCATACTAGATTTGGATTACTGCGCGATTCATGCATTTCTTTGCATGTCACGAATTTCGACCTGCCTCTCTGTAGGTAGCTCAGAAAAATATGCCAATTTACGTGCGTGATCCTCTGATATGTACGCAACTTTCATTCAATTTTGGCATTTTCATTTGAGCAAGTCTGGTGCCATTTTAAAATTCGTCTTTACGAACTGTTCTGTTTTGACAAATTTTGCCTTTTATTTCGCATTGCCTCTTTTGCTATGTTGGATGAATTTCTTTGTTCCATTAATGTCCAGTAGCTTTATGCAATGTCCAGAAGTGTTAAGAATGATTATGTCACCTCTGAACATGTTAATTTTTATTGTGCACTAACCCTCTAATGAGTTGTTTCGAGTTTGGTGTGGAGGAAGTTTTCAAGGATCAAGAGAGGGAAATGATGCAATATGATCAAGGAGAGTGAAAGCTCTAAGCTTGGGGATGCCCCGGTGGTTCACCCCTGCATATTTTAAGAAGACTCAAGCGTCTAAGCTTGGGGATGCCCAAGGCATCCCCTTCTTCATCGACAACATTATCGGGTTCCTCCCCGAAACTATATTTTTATTCCATCACATCTTATGTACTTTGCTTGGAGCGTCGGTTTGTTTTTGTTTTTGTTTTGTTTGAATAAAATGGATCCTAGCATTCATTGTGTGGGAGAGAGACACGCTCCGCTGTTGCATATGGACAAATATGTCCTTAGGCTTTACTCATAGTATTCATGGCGAAGGTTGAATCTTCTTCGTTAAATTGTTATATGGTTGGAATCGGGAAATGCTACATGTAGTAATTCTAAAATGTCTTGAATAATTTGATACTTGGCAATTGTTGTGCTCATGTTTAAGCTCTTGCATCATATACTTTGCACCTATTAATGAAGAAATACATAGAGCTTGCTAAAATTTGGTTTGCATATTTGGTCTCTCTAAAGTCTAGATAATTCTAGTATTGAGTTTTGAACAACAAGGAAGACGGTGTAGAGTCTTATAATGTTTACAATATGTCTTTTATGTGAGTTTTGCTGCATCGGTTCATCCTTGTGTTTGTTTCAAATAACCTTGCTAGCCTAAACCTTGTATCGAGAGGGAATACTTCTCATGCATCCAAAATCCTTGAGCCAACCACTATGCCATTTGTGTCCACCATATCTACCTACTACATGGTATTTCTCCGCCATTCCAAAGTAAATTGCTTGAGTGCTACCTTTAAAATTTCCATCATTCGCCTTTACAATATATAGCTCATGGGACAAATAGCTTAAAAACTATTGTGGTATTGAATATGTACTTATGCACTTTATCTCTTATTAAGTTGCTTGTTGTGCGATAACCATGCTTCTGGGGATGCCATCAACTACTCTTTGTTGAATATCATGTGAGTTGCTATGCATGTCCGTCTTGTCCGAAGTAAGAGAGATCTACCACTTTATTGGTTAGAGCATGCATATTGTTAGAGAAGAACATTGGGCCGCTAACTAAAGCCATGAATCATGGTGGAAGTTTCAGTTTTGGACATATATCCTCAATCTCATATGAGAACACTAATTGTTGCCACATGCTTATGCATTAAAGAGGAGTCCATTATCTGTTGTCCATGTTGTCCCGGTATGGATGTCTAAGTTGAGAATAATCAAAAGCGAGAAATCCAAAATGCGAGCTTTCTCCTTAGACCTTTGTACAGGCGGCATGGGGGTACCCCTTTGTGACACTTGGTTAAAACATGTGTATTGCGATGATCCGGTAGTCCAAGCTAATTAGGACAAGGTGCGAGCACTATTAGTATACTATGCATGAGGCTTGCAACTTGTAAGATATAATTTACATGATACATATGCTTTATTACTACCGTTGACAAAATTGTTTCATGTTTTCAAAATAAAAGCTCTAGCACAAATATAGCAATCGATGCTTTCCTCTTTGAAGGACCATTCTTTTATTTTTATGTTGAGTCAGTTCACCTATTTCTCTCCACCTCAAGAAGCAAACACTTGTGTGAACTGTGCATTGATTCCTACATACTTGCATATTGCACTTGTTATATTACTCTATGTTGACAATATCCATGAGATATACATGTTATAAGTTGAAAGCAACCGCTGAAACTTAATCTTCTTTTGTGTTGCTTCAATACCTTTACTTTGATTTATTGCTTTATGAGTTAACTCTTATGCAAGACTTATTGATGCTTGTCTTTAAGTGCTATTCATGAAAAGTCTTTGCTTTATGATTCAGTTGTTTACTCATGTCATTACCATTGTTTTGATCGCTGCATTCATTACATATGTTTACAATAGTATGATCAAGGTTATGATGGCATGTCACTCCGAAATTATCTTTGTTATCGTTTACTCGCTCGGGACGAGCAGGAACTAAGCTTGGGGATGTTGATACGTATCCGACGTATCGATAATTTCTTATGTTCCATGCCACATTATTGATGATATCTACATGTTTTATACACATTATATGTCGTATTTATGCATTTTACGGCACTAACCTATTAACGAGATGCCGAAGAGCCGCTTGTTGTTTTCTGCTGTTTTTGGTTTCGAAATCCTAGTAAAGAAATATTCTCGGAATTGGACGAAATCAACGCCCGGGTCCTATTTTGCCACGAAGCTTCCAGAAGACCGAAGGGAAGACGAAGTGGGGCCACGGGGCGCCGCCACACTAGGGCGGCGCGGCCCAGGAGGGGCCCGCGCGGCCCTGCTATGTGGGGCCCCCGTGACCCCTCCGACTCCGCCCTTCCGCCTACTTAAGGTCTTCGTCGCGAAACCCCCAGTACCGAGAGCCACGATACGGAAAACCTTACTGAGACGCCGCCGCCGCCAATCCCATCTCGGGGGATTCTCGGAGATCACCTCCGGCACCCTGCCGGAGAGGGGATTCATCTCCCGGAGGACTCTTCACCGCCATGGTCGCCTCCGGAGTGATGAGTGAGTAGTTCACCCCTGGACTATGGGTCCATAGCAGTAGCTAGATGGTTGTCTTCTCCTCATTGTGCTTCATTGTCGGATCTTGTGAGCTGCCTAACATGATCAAGATCATCTATCTCGTAATGCTATATGTTGTGTTTGTCGGGATCCGATGGATAGAGAATACTATGTTATGTTGATTATCAATCTATTACCTATGTGTTGTTTATGATCTTGCATGCTCTCCGTTATTAGTAGAGGCTCTGGCCAAGTTTTTACTCTTAACTCCAAGAGGGAGTATTTATGCTCGATAGTGGGTTCATGCCTCCATTAAATCCGGGACGAGTGACGGAAAGTTCTAAGGTTGTGGATGTGATGTTGCCACTAGGGATAAAACATTGATGCTATGTCCGAGGATGTAGTTATTGATTACATTACGCACCATACTTAATGCAATTGTCCGTTGTTTTGCAACTTAATACCGGAAGGGGTTCGGATGATAACCTGAAGGTGGACTTTTTAGGCATAGATGCATCGTTGGATAGCGGTCTATGTACTTTGTCGTAATGCCCAATTAAATCTCACAATACTCATCATATCATGTATGTGCATGGTCATGCCCTCTCTATTTGTCAATTGCCCGACCGTAATTTGTTCACCCAACATGCTATTTATCTTATGGGAGAGACACCTCTAGTGAACTGTGGACCCCGATCCATTCTTTTACATCGAATACAATCTATCGCAATACTTGTTCTATTGTTTTCTCGCAAACAATCATCATCCACACTATACATCTAATCCTTTGTTACAGCAAGTCGGTGAGATTGACAACCTCATTGTTTCGTTGGGGCAAAGTACTTTGGTTGTGTTGTGCAGGTTCCACGTTGGCGCCGGAATCCCTCGGTGTTGCGCCGCACTACATCCCGCCGCCATCAACCTTCGACGTGCTTCTTGACTCCTACTGGTTCGATAAACCTTGGTTTCTTACTGAGGGAAACTTGCTGCTGTACGCATCACACCTTCCACTTGGGGTTCCCAACGGGCGTGTGCTTTACGCGTCATCAGTAATCCAAAAACATTTTCTATTTTCTAAAATAATTATTCTAACTATTCAAACTATTAACTATTTTTCAATTTTCAGTTAAAAATGCATTAACTCATATCTTTTGCATATTTTATAATCTTACGAAACTTTCAACATGAAAAGTATTTGAATTTGGATAAGTAATCCAAAAACATTTTCTGTTTTCTAAAATAATTATTCTAACTATTCAAACTATTATCTACTTTTCCATTTTCAGTTAAAAATGCATTAACTCATATCTTTTGCATTTTTTATAATCTAACTAAACTTATAACATGAAAAGTGTTTGAATTTGAATCTGGGTTGCCAGAGTTGGCGAAGAGGAAGAAGGGGAAGCGAGAGTTGGTGGTGAATATTAGGTTTTAGGATTAGGGTTAGGATTCAAGGTTTAGGGTGCCGGTTCTCCTCCCATTACATACAGTTACATAAAGGTTATGAAGCCTTCTTGGTGGTTTGCTTGGAAAGCATGCTCCTGACATAAAGGTTTATATATTACATACTGTTACATAAATAAACGTAGAATACATTACACATCACCAACATCCCCATCTAGTGTTGGTGTTTTCCTCTGCGCCGTAACCATGAAGCATCTTCTTATTTAACAGGATGCTTGGGTCACTGTTCACTGTGAAAGGTGGAATTTCATCAAGCATATTGTAATCTTCAGACATGTCTGTTTTGTCCACTGGCAGACGCATAAAAAAATCGGAGGGTGGGCACACAATAAAATTTATTTTTTGTGTTTCCCTAATTTTGATAAAAGTTTGCCAATGAGTAATATATAGCCAATAGATTATCGACATTGAAATTCGTTACAATATTCCCTCTGTTCTGAAGTACTCTACATTTTAGGCTGAAAATTTGTTTTCAAATACTCTACATTTTAGCTTTTAGTTAACAAGAACACGGAAAACGAAGAAGTCCTCCTTTATCTATTGGATGACACTATTTTTAATGTAGTTCAGATTGGTTCATTACCTATTTAAGTAGTACTAATAAATGCAGTACAAATTTATCTGATTTTTTCTAGAATGTAAACTAAAACAGAACTGAGGGAGTACATATCAAATGTGCAAGGTTGCAATACAAATATGAAAAAAAATGAAAAAAAATCTTACATGACGAATAGTGTAAATAGAAAATTACATCAAGTATCAATTGAATCTTATTCCTAGGAAATAAAATGGTCTACACTGCAATCAACACACAACAAGTATAAATTGAATCTGATTCCTAGGCAATCAGAGAAACATATATTGTGATGGCGTGGTAGTTGATACGTCCAATTTGCATCACTATTTTATATCATAATTTGCTGTTATTCATTGATATATTTCATATTTGGAGATAATACTTATGCTATTTCATCTATTTTGCATGTTTCATGATTAT
>NC_061513.1:142388562-142413441 GCF_022539505.1 Lolium rigidum | reverse complement strand
GTGATGTCTACGGGAGCTTCTATTCTTGTAGCAGTGTTGGGCCTCCAAGAGCAGAGGTTTGTAGAACAGCAGCAAGTTTCCCTTAAGTGGATCACCCAAGGTTTATCGATCTCAGGGAGGAAGAGGTCAAAGATATCCCTCTCATGCAACCCTGCAACCACAAAGCAAGAAGTCTCTTGTGTCCCCAACACACCTAATAGGTGCACTAGTTCGGCGAAGAGATAGTGAAATACAGGTGGTATGAATAAGTAGTAGCAACGGCACTGTAAAAGTGCTTTGCCCGGGACGATAGAACAAGCGGTAGTAATGCGGCAGTAGTAACGCGATAGAAACGAGTAAACAAACAGCGATAGCGATATCTAGGAACAAGGCCTAGGGATTACACTTTCACTAGTGGACACTCTCAACATTGATCACATAACAGAATAGATAAATGCATACTCTACACTTTTGTTGGATGATGAACACATTGCGTAGGATTACACGAACCCTCAATGCCGGAGTTAACAAGCTCCACAATAATGCTCATATTTTAGTAACCTTTAGTGTAAGATAGATCAAAAGACTAAACCAAGTACTAGCATAGCATGCACACTCGTCACCTTCATGCATATGTAGGAGGAATAGATCACATCAATATTATCATAGCAATAGTTAACTTCGCAATCTACAAGAGATCATGATCATAGCATAAACCAAGTACTAACACGGTGCACGCACTCGTCACCTTTGCACACATGCGGGAGGAATAAAACTACTTTAATAACATTGCTAGAGTAGCACATAGATAAATTGTGATACAAACACATTGCAATCATAAAGAGATATAAATAAGCACCTCACTATGCCATTCAACAGTGAATAAGTATTCCGTGAAATATAGCCTAAGAGACCCACACGGTGCACACACTCGTCACCTTTACACACGTGGGACAAGGAGTCTCCGGAGATCACATAAGTAAAACTCACTTGACTAGCATAATGACATCTAGATTACAAGCATCATCATATGAATCTCAATCATGTAAGGCAGCTCATGAGATTATTGTATTGAAGCACATAGGAGAGAGATGAACCACATAGCTACCGGTACAGCCCCGAGCCTCGATGGAGAACTACTCCTCCTCATGGGAGCAGCAGCGGTGATGAAGATGGCGGTGGAGATGGCAGCGGTGTCGATGGAGAAGCCTTCCGGGGCACTTCCCCGCTCCGGCAGGGTGCCGGAACGGAGACTCCTCGTCCTCCGGATCTTGGCTTCGCGATGGCGGCGGCTCTGGAAGGTTTTCCGTATCGTGGTTCTTCGCATCGGGGTTTTCGCGACGGAGGCTTTATATAGGCGAAGAGGCGGCGCAGAGGGTCGAAGGGGTGGCCACACCATATGGCGGCGCGGCCAGGGCACTGGGCCGCGCCGGCCTATGGTGCGGGGGCCCGAGTGCCCCCTCCTGGTCCTTCCCGGGTGTTCTGGATGCTTCCGGTGAAAATAGGAACCCGGGTCTTGATTTCGTCCGATTCCGAGAATATTTCGTTACTAGGATTTCGAAACCAAAAACAGCAAGAAAACAAGCAACTCGGCACTTCGGCATCTTGTTAATAGGTTAGTTCCGGAAAATGCACGAATATGACATAAAGTGTGCATAAAACATGTAGGTATCATCAATAATATGGCATAGAACATAAGAAATTATCGATACGTCGGAGACGTATCAAGCATCCCCAAGCTTAGTTCTGCTCGTCCCGAGCAGAGGTAAAACGATAACAAAGATAATTTCTGAAGTGATATGCCATCATAAACTTGATCATATTGTAAACATATGTAATGAATGCAGCGATCAAAACAATGGTAATGACATGAGTAAACAACTGAATCATAAAGCAAAGACTTTTCATGAATAGTACTTTCAAGCAGGCATCAATAAGTCTTGCATAAGAGTTAACTCATAAAGCAATAATTTAAAGTAGAGGCATTGAAGCAACACAAAGGAAGATGAAGTTTCAGCGGTTGCTTTCAACTTGTAACATGTATATCTCATGGATAATTGTCAACATAGAGTAATATAACAAGTACAATATGCAAGTATGTAGGAATCAATGCACAGTTCACACAAGTGTTTGCTTCTTGAGGTGGAGAGAAATAGGTGAACTGACTCAACATAGAAGTAAAGAGAATGGTCCTTCAAAGAGGAAAGCATCGATTGCTATATTTGTGCTAGAGCTTTTATTTTGAAAACATGAAACAATTTTGTCAACGGTAGTAATAAAGCATATGAGTTATGAAAGTTATATCTTACAAGTTGCAAGTCTCATGCATAGTATACTAATAGTGCCCGCACCTTGTCCTAATTAGCTTGGACTACCGGATCTTTGCAATGCACATGTTTTGACCAAGTGTCACAATGGGGTACCTCCATGCCGCCTGTACAAAGGTCTAAGGAGAAAGCTCGCATTTTGGATTTCTCGCTTTTGATTATTCTCAACTTAGACATCCATACCGGGACAACATGGACAACAGATAATGGACTCCTCTTTAATGCATAAGCATGTGGCAACAATTATTATTCTCATATGAGATTGAGGATATATGTCCAAAACTGAAACTTCCACCATGAATCATGGCTTTAGTTAGCGGCCCAAAGTTCTTCTCTAACAATATACATGCTCCAACCATAAAGGTGGTAGATCTCTCTTACTTCAGACAAGACGGACATGCATAGCAACTCACATGATATTCAACAAAGAATAGTTGATGGCGTCCCCAGAAACATGGTTATCGCACAACAAGCAACTTAATAAGAGATAAAGTGCATAAGTACATATTCAATACCACAATAGTTTTTAAGCTATTTGTTCCATGAGCTATATATTGCAAAGGTGAATGATGGAATTAAGGTAGCACTCAAGCAATTTACTTTGGAATGGCGGATAAATACCATGTAGTAGGTAGGTATGGTGGACACAAATGGCATAGTGGTTAGCTCAAGTATTTTGGATGCAAGGTTTAGGCTAGCAAGGTTATTTGAAACAAACACAAGTATGAACTAGTACAGCAAAACTCACATAAAAGACATATTACAAGGATTATAAGACTATACATCGTCTTCCTTGTTGTTCAAACACCTTACTAGAAATTATCTAGACCTTAGAGAGACCAATTATGCAAACCAAATTTTAGCATGCTCTATGTATTTCTTCATTAATGGGTGCAAAGTATATGATGCAAGAGCTTAAACATGAGCACAACAATTGCCAAGTATCACATTACCCAAGACATTATAGCAAATTACTACATGTATCATTTTCCAATTCCAACCATATAACAATTTAACGAAGAGGAAACTTCGCCATGAATATTATGAGCTAAGAACACATGTGTTCATATGAACCAGCGGAGCGTGTCTCTCTCCCACACAAGCATGATGTAATCCAATTTATTCAAACACAAACAAAAATAGAAAAAAACAAACAGACGCTCCAAGTAAAGTACATAAGATGTGACCGAATAAAAATATAGTTTCAGGGGAGGAACCTGATAATGTTGTCGATGAAGAAGGGGATGCCTTGGGCATCCCCAAGCTTAGACGCTTGAGTCTTCTTGAAATATTCAGGGGTGAACCACCGGGGCATCCCCAAGCTTAGAGTTTTCACTCTCCTTGATCATAGTATATCATCCTCCTCTCTTGACCCTTGAAAACTTCTTCCACACCAAACTTTAAGCAAACTCATTAGAGGGTTAGTGCATAATCAAAAACTCACATGTTCAGAGGTGACACAATCATTCTTAACACTTCGGACATTGCTCAAAGCTACTTGGAAGGTAATGAAACAAAGAAATCCACCCAACACAGCGAAAGAAGCAATGCGAAATAAAAGGCAGAATCTGTCAAAAACAGAACAGTCCGTAAAGACGAATTTTAAAATGGCACCAGACTTGATCAAATGGAAAAACTCAAAACTAATGAAAGTTGCGTACATATCTGAGGATCACTCACGTAAATTGGCATAATTTTCTGAGTTACCTACAGAGAATTAGACCCAGATTCGTTACAGACAGCAATGCTGTTTCTGCGCAGCAATCCAAATCTAGCATCAACTTTACCATAGAGACTTTACTTGGCACAAAAACATGATAAGGAGAGGTCGCTACAGTAGTAAACAACTTCCAAGACACAAATATAAAACAAAGTACTGTAGCAAAATAACACATGGGTTATCTCCCAAGAAGTTCTTTCTTTATAGCCGTTAAGATGGGCTCAGCAGTTTTAATGATGCACTCGCAAGAAATAGTATTTGAAGCAAAAGAGAGCATCAAAAGGCAAATTCAAAACAACTTTAAGTCTAACATGCTTCCTATGCATAGGAATCTTGTAAATAAACAAGTTCATGAAGAGCAAAGTAACAAGCATAGGAAGATAAAACAAGTGTAGCTTCAAAAATTTCAGCACATAGAGAGGCATTTTAGTAACATGAAAATTTCTACAACCATATTTTCCTCTCTCATAATAACTTTCAGTAGCATCATGAGCAAACTCAACAATATAACTATCACATAAAGCATTCTTATCATGAGTCTCATGCATAAAATTATTACTCTCCACATAGGCATAATCAATTTTATTAGTTGTAGTGGGAGCAAATTCAACAAAGTAGCTATCATTATTATTCTCATCAAGTGTAGGAGGCATAGTATAATCACAATAAAATTTACTCTCCATAGTAGGTGGCACCAAAAGACCACTATCATTATAATCATCAGAAATAGGAGGCAAAGTATCATCAAAGAAAATTTTCTCCTCAATGCTTGGGGGACTATTAAGATCATGAAAACCAGCTTCCCCAAGCTTAGAACTTTCTATATCTTTATCAACAATGGTGTTCAAAGCGTTCATACTAATATTACTACCAGCATGCAAATAATATTTCATAGGTTTTTTAATTTTCGCATCAAACAATCCATGTTTTAAATCAGGAAATAGAATAAGAAGCTCATTGTTGTCCATTATGCCAAACTAGTGTAAACAAGAAACAAAAAGATGCAATTGCAGGATCTAAAGGAAATAGCTTCGAGCACAAACACAACGGCGCCAGAAAAATACTTTACCTGGGACCGGAGTATGAGAGCCTTTTACCTTTCCTCCCCGGCAACGGCGCTAGAAAAGTGCTTGATGTCTACGGGAGCTTCTATTCTTGTAGACAGTGTTGGGCCTCCAAGAGCGAGAGGTTTGTAGAACAGCGACAGCAGTTTCCCTTAAGTGGATCACCCAAGGTTTATCGATCTCGGGGAGGAAGAGGTCAAAGATATCCCTCTCATGCAACCCTGCAACCACAAAGCAAGAAGTCTCTTGTGTCCCCAACACACCTAATAGGTGCACTAGTTCGGCGAAGAGATAGTGAAATACGGGTGGTATGAATAAGTAGTAGCAACGGCACCGGAAAAGTGCTTTGCCCGGGACGATAAACAAGCGAGTAGTAATGCAGACAGTAGTAACGCGATAAAACGAGTAAACAAACAGCGATAGCGATATCTAGGAACAAGGCCTAGGGATTACACTTTCACTAGTGGACACTCTCAACATTGATCACATAACAGAATAGATAAATGCATACTCTACACTTTTGTTGGATGATGAACACATTGCGTAGGATTACACGAACCCTCAATGCCGGAGTTAACAAGCTCCACAATAATGCTCATATTTTAGTAACCTTTAGTGTAAGATAGATCAAAAGACTAAACCAAGTACTAGCATAGCATGCACACTCGTCACCTTCATGCATATGTAGGAGGAATAGATCACATCAATATTATCATAGCAATAGTTAACTTCGCAATCTACAAGAGATCATGATCATAGCATAAACCAAGTACTAACACGGTGCACGCACTGTCACCTTTGCACACATGCAGGAGGAATAAAACTACTTTAATAACATTGCTAGAGTAGCACATAGATAAATTGTGATACAAACACATTGCAATCATAAAGAGATATAAATAAGCACCTCACTATGCCATTCAACAGTGAATAAGTATTCTGTGAAATATAGCCTAAGAGACCCACACGGTGCACACACTTGTCACCTTTACACACGTGGGACAAGGAGTCTCCGGAGATCACATAAGTAAAACTCACTTGACTAGCATAATGACATCTAGATTACAAGCATCATCATATGAATCTCAATCATGTAAGGCAGCTCATGAGATTATTGTATTGAAGCACATAGGAGAGAGATGAACCACATAGCTACCGGTACGGCCCCGAGCCTCGATGGAGAACTACTCCCTCCTCATGGGAGCAACGAGCGGTGATGAAGATGGCGGTGGAGATGGCAGCGGTGTCGATGGAGAAGCCTTCCGGGGGCACTTCCCCGCTCCGGCAGGGTGCCGGAACAGAGACTCCTGTCCCCCAGATCTTGGCTTCGCGATGGCGGCGGTTCTGGAAGGTTTTCCGTATCGTGGTTCTTCGCATCAGGGTTTTCGCGACGGAGGCTTTATATAGGCGAAGAGGCGGCGCAGGAGGGTCGAAGGGGTGGCCACACCATATGGCGGCGCGGCCAGGGGCTGGGCCGCGCCGGCCTATGGTCGGGGGGCCCAGTGCCCCCCCTCTGGTCCTTCCGGGTGTTCTGGATGCTTCCGGTGAAAATAGGAACACGGGTCTTGATTTCGTCCGATTCCGAGAATATTTCGTTACTAGGATTTCTGAAACCAAAAACAGCGAGAAAACAACGAATCGGCACTTCGGCATCTTGTTAATAGGTTAGTTCCAGAAAATGCACGAATATGACATACAGTGTGCATAAAACATGTAGGTATCATCAATAATATGGCATAGAACATAAGAAATTATCGATACGTCGGAGACGTATCACCAGGCAAAACGCCGAACACCACACGGGCAGGATGGCCACGAGGGCCCCCCGGAACTGTTGGCGAACTCCTCTGGACGGCGGAACTAGGACCGATGGACGGCGAGGAAGTCGGTTGCTCGACGGCCCAGCCCACTCCAACGGTGGGAAATGGCGGAGGCGAAGAGGGGTGGTGCAGGCAGGGATCTAGTGGGGTGGGTGCAGAGAGGGGCGAAATAGAGTTTTTCTCTACCATCGCCGACAAGATTGACCGCCCGCTTTTCTGTTCCATCTCCCCACCTTGTGGGTTGGGTGCGGCCTGCGAGCCAAAAATAGGCTTACGGTAGGCGACTCGATAAAATCGTCTGGCTCCCCCCCCCCCCCCCCCCCCACACACACACACCCCAAAGCCGTTTGGGGGCCTTTGGGGTGGGTGTGTGGGTATGCAGGGAGCGAAGATGTTGTAATGTTTGAATATTTATACCCCTTGCGACACAAAGGCGATTAACTAACATATATACTATCCGTAAGTGTCCGCGTTTCTTTAAAAAAATTGAACTTATAATTAAATAGGTATGCCCAAGAATATTTGTGGTAGCCAATAATTTTCAGAGCCCGTACCCAATGGATATAATATCGGATCATGTATATTATTGATATATGTCATATAACATTTGTTCTGAAAAAATGTGAATATGTCTCGGTCAATTTAGAACTTTTTAAATTCCAGTCACCCACAAAATTATTCGGTTGCACTTTTTTGGCAAAACAATATAATTATACTTATTTGACTAATCCTAATTTTATCTAAAACACTAAAATATTTTTAGATATATTTTATATCAGATAAAGTTGGAACATATCCACACAGGGTCACTTATATTTTAAATGGAGAAGTAGCAAATCTCACAAATTAGAGCATCTAAGGTCGCACCCCCGAAAGATTTTTGGTCGCGTCGGATATTTTATCGGTTCCAGTCGTGTGTCTCAAAGACTCTTTTCGCCTGGCGCGGCCCTATACGCTGTCCAGCACCCCGAGGCCGTCCCCGATCAACAAGGGATGCTTCAAGCGCGCCGGACAAAGCGAGAAAACATGCGGGTACCCACCTGTCGGCGACCAAATCCAGAACGGTTGGTTCCCGCTTTTTATTTCTCGTCGCGCTTCCCACCCCTCCGCAGCCGCTCGATTTGCCGGTCGTCTCGACGGCCAATCTCTCTTGAGTCTGGCAACGTCAAGACCTCGCCGCACTTTCCGCCGCCGCCGCTTCGCCAACGCATCCCAGCACGCGCCAAGCAAACCGCCCATCCTCCGCGCACATATGGTGTTCGACGGCTTGTCTGGTAGACGCGACAGGTCACTGTTCGTTGCCTCTCTGCCGCGGATGAATTTTAACCATTTGTTTTGCTTCAGACATGGATAGCGAGGACGAGATGATCGTCCAAATGATGGAGGACGAGCAAGCCTTCGACAACAACCTTTGAGAGAATTTGTCGATCATCGCGTCCCTCGAAAACATGCTTGACGCCAACGCGGAGAAGAGGAAGAGAGTGCTCCGCGAAGGTTCACATGCGGGAAGAAAGAAGTCGAAGCCTCGGCAGAGGATGGAGGGGCATACCATGCTGCACAACGACTACTTTGCAAATGGCCACAGGCTGACAATTTTCGCGTCAATATAGGATGAGCAAAGGTTTGTTCATGAATATCCTTCATGGCGTTCGAGGGTTCGATCCCTACTTCAAGCTGAAGCACGGCGCAGTTGGCACGGCCGGGTTCTCGTCGATTCAGAAGTGCACCGCCGCCATAAGGATGCTAGCATACAGAGCATCTACCGACACATGACGATTACCGTCGTATGAGTGAGTCTACTGCCATTGAGTGCATGTATAAGTTCTGTCGAGCTGTGGTGGGAAAGTTTGACAGATACTAGTTGAGAGGGCTAACTGAAGAAGATACTGCAGGGATCATGCACCAAAATGCAACGAAAGGATTCCCTGAGATGCTTGGAAGCATCGATTGTATGCACTGGTCATGAAGAACTGCCCGTTTGCTTGGAAAGGTATATACAAAGGGCGTCAATGATATTGCAGTGTGGTACTTGAAGCTGTGGCAGATTATGACTTATAAATTTGGCATTCTTTCTTTGGCATGGCAGGATCACACAATGACATCAACGTGTTGCAGCGGTCTCCGATGTTCAACAAACTAGTGGAAGGTTATGCTCCACCAAGCAACTATGAGATCAATGGCCTCCAATATACCAAAAGGCTATTATCTAGATGATGGTATATATTCAAAATGGGCGACTTTTGTCAAAACAATTCTGGTGCCATCAGGTCAGAAGAATTGCCACTTTGCTTCGCGACAGGAGGCTTGCAGTAAGGATATCGAGCGGACATTTGGTGTGCTTCAAGCTTAATTTGCTATTGTTCGGTACCCTGCTCTAAGCTGGTCTCACGACCAAATGTGGGAGGTGATGCAGGCTTGTGTGATCATGCACAACATGATCATCGAGGATGACCGCAAGAATCGGGTTAGGACACATGTTGGTTCCTATGAGTGTCAGAGCTCTCTTGCGGAGGTTGATCATGAGGTGCCTGCAGATTTTACTGATTTTCTCGCCATGAACGGAAATATCCATGACAACAATGTTCACGAGCAACTTCAACATGATCTTGTTGAGCGTATGTGGAGTGTCAAAAGATTATCAACAAATGTGGCAGCGCCTTGATCTAGCCCCACTTATTATATTTGTTCAATTTCTTATTGTTTGTTGTGTTTTAATTCGAAAATAATTTTTAGCAAATATATTTATTTGTATGGTATGTTTAGTAAATGATTGTGTTTTGAATACTCTAATAAAAAGTAAAATTAGGACCTCATTTAGGAAAAACGACTAGGCAACGATGCCACCTAAACGCGACGTTGTTTCTGCTTTGGGAGAGACGACTAAACATGCTCTTAGCTGCCCCATTTGGGAGTTTTACCATGTGAACTAAAAAGGGTCCAGCAGCGTGCCGCAACTCCTATGATTTTCAGGAAATGGGGAATTTTATTTTTTGCCCAACTTAGCTTTGTACTTCTTCGATTTGCCCTCCATTACATTGAGCTTTCCTTTTTGCCACTTTACAATGGGCACTCGATAATTTGCCCTTCTAAATTATTTTCATTTCTTTTGACGATCGAAAGACTGAATACAAAATTACCCTGGCCGTCCCGACTCAAACAAAACAAATCAACTGCACTTGTCTCCTCTGTTTACAACGGGGTGGAAGAACCCTAGCTCAATACTGGCCGCGAAGCTTCCGTCCACGTCGGCGCTCGCTGCTGCACCTCCCTATAGACAGCTACACATCATCCGTTAGTTGCTGCCCCGCTTGCCGCGCGTGGACATGCTGATTTACCGAACGCGAGCACTACGGAGAGCGGGCGAGCGCGAAAGAGGATTGGGGTGGAGGGGAGGGGAGGCTCTCGGTCACCTGCGAGGATTGGGCCGGAGGGGAGGCACTACGAGAGGGCGGGCGCCACCCAGCTCCTCTAGACGGGGTTGTTCTGTTCGAACGAACATGACGACGCGGGACACACAAACGGAGAACAAGAACTCAATCCAGGTTAATCAGCTAAGAGGGGCAACTTCGTCATTGTATGTGGGCAAGGGCAAATCATCAAGTGCCAAAGTAATATGGGGCAAAAAAGAGATCTCGGTATAATGGAGGGCAAAACATAAACTGCCCACGTAAAGAAGGACAAATAATAAATTTCCCCTAACAAAAAATAAAATTAGGTTCTCATTTAGGAAAAGCGGTTGGACAACGACGTCTCCAAACACGACACGAAGAAACAGTGTTCCCACACGACTGTTGATTGTTGATGCTCCTAGCTGCCCCATTTGGCTTAAAAAAAAAAGCTGCCCCATTTGGAAGTTTTACCGTGTGAACTAAAAAAGGGTTCGGCAGCAGAGCGTGCGGCAACTCCAAAGATTTTCAGGAAATAGGCCACCCTCCCCCTTGGTC
Source organism: Lolium rigidum (assembly GCF_022539505.1). NCBI lineage: Eukaryota > Viridiplantae > Streptophyta > Magnoliopsida > Poales > Poaceae > Lolium > Lolium rigidum. The sequence continues at coordinate 142,402,587 of NC_061513.1, read as the reverse complement.
AAGTCTTCTCCCCTTCTTCCTAGTTCCTCCCGCCTTCCTTCCCCAATTCCCCAACCTCAAGTCCCAACCCTCGCTTACCACCTTCTCCGGCCGCCGTTCGCCGCCGTACGTTGTCCGCCTTTGGATTCACCCGCTCTCCTCCTCACTCACTAGCCCTACTGCTCTCTGGAACCTTCCCTGTGAAGGGCCGCCGCGTGGCGTGCCTGTACGGGCGGGCAGGCAGGCGGTACGGATGGATCGTCCCAGCGGCGTTGGCGGCGGCGGCGGGATGCCTCTGCCCCAGCACATGCCTGATGCCGTGGGCCTCGCCGCAGCGGCTGATCCCCAGTTCGTTCTGATGCGCAACACTATGCGCGAGAAGATGTAAGTGGTCATTTCTTTTATCGTCACCAGTTGAACCCAATAGAAACTTACCAGCTATAAAACTTAGTACTATATGGAGTGAAATCGTTAATTGTACGCCCTAAACAATAGTACCGAGTATTATTACTGCTTATTGAACCGTTATGTTGTGGTAGATTGGTGGAGCTGGGCCTTTTCAGGAATTATATGACATCTCCTTAATTATTATTCATTAAAAACAGCTGGGATTCTGTCTGTATTTGATCCCTGATTTTGTTTGAAACATACTTACAGGGGGTTCTATTGGCTTTGCTCTAGCCTCTAGCTTTCACTGCAACAGCATGAGCTCCCTTGGTTTCGCAAGGAGGATACCGAAGAGGCGGCGGACTACCAAGACGCCACCGCAGCAGCAAGTGGAGCGACAACTTCTGGACCTGAACTCATTTCCAGCTTTTGAAGGAGCTGGTAATGGGGGTTCACTATCCATCCAGGAGCCTGCCTCACACAGCAGGACCTCTGGTACGGTGGTTGCCGAGACCTCACAGCTCTTGTTGCCACCTGCTGCTGCAGAGTCAAACATTGGCATGAATAGTTTCCCCATCGATGTGGAAGTGATTGATGATGATGTTGTGATTTATTCTTCAAGACCACTTCCTCAAGTATGCTCCACATGCTTGCTTCTAGCTTATGTTTTGCACTTGCCGATTTCATTTACTTTGTGATTGTATGAGAAGAAGGCTAGGTAATGCTATTTCTGTCTACTTTATGTCTCAGGCTAGGCAACAATCAGCCACTGTGATAATAGATGATGATTCTGAAACTCCTGCTGGACCAACAGGTATCTCACAAATTGTTCGGCCCATACTGTTACATTTGGATGTAATTGTGTATGCATATTTTGTATGAAATTGATTCATACTATTACGATATCGTCATGCAGCTTTTGATACATGTTGATAGGGGGCGCATGTTTTCATTTGTTCTTAGATGGATTCATGTCTCAACCTTGTGTGACCCGTGAGTTGTAATGGATGTTGGAACGTTAATAAGTTAATATGCATCAGCCGACGCAGAGGCCACGGGATGTCCCTGTTTTAAAAAAAATGCAGCTTTTCTTTATCTCATATGAGGTTATCATGATAAATTTGCAAGTCACCAGAATTCTTATGTTTACTGTGCAAAGTAGTGTCCATCATCTCCTGTGGGAAATGAATGATTGTGCTTCGTACAATGTGTCATCTCATATGTTTACTCGTGAAGCCTATATTTAGAGTATCGGCCAACATGGAGGTAGGATCTTGCAATATGCCAGTATATTCCATATCTAGGGTAGTTTTCATCTGCCTTTAAGGCAGAGTCTAGTAATGAGATTGTGTTTTACAAACATCTAAGCGGTTGGTCTAAGATTTTACACCTAAGTTAGACAGCTTCTAGCTGTACAATTTGCCCTGGGTACCATTAAAAAAGGCCCTCGCTAACTATAACGTAGTTACTCCATTGCGGTGCAATTTTGAAGGCTCAAGTTTTAATTGCGCCTAACAGCAAAAACTAACTAGGTAACATGGGAAATATTTTCCATGTACACTTCAGTTTGCAGCATAGCACAGCTCCATAATAAAGTAAAACTCAAGTCTTCACATGAGCTCTCTATCTGAGTAAGACTTGAGACCTGACATACACAAGTTTGTGTGTTAGAACATAATTTCGGGCCATCTTAGGCCGAGAAAAGGCCCTGGACGCCGGCTCCACCTGCTACGGCGGTGCAATGGGTGACCTAGCACGCACTGGGCCTTTCATATGAGAACCAGGGCTCGAGCCGTGGTAAGTACCCTCATGGTATTACCACCGTTCGAGACACGCGCTCTTGATCATAGATAACAAACAAAGAAACAAATCACACAATTAATATTATTTTTAGGGCAAAGTAGTACTCCCTCCGTTCTGATTTAGTTTACATTCTAGAGAAAATGAGACAATAGTATTGCATTTATTAATACTACTTAGATGTGTAAACAACCAATCCAAGCTACATTGAAAACAACAACATCCTATAAAGAGAGCAAAATCATTTCGTTTTCAGTGTTGTTGTTGACTAAAAGCTAGAATGTAGAGTATTTCAGAACAAATTTTGGGGCTAGAATGTAGACTATTTCAGAACGGAGGAAGTATGTACTATGTAGAGAAAGCAATGATGACTTCAAGTTATGCTGGGAAAACAATCTTGTTTTGGAAACAATTGGACCCCACCAAGATCACTGGGACTCATGTTGTATAGAAATTGTCAAAACTACGTCCCAGTTTTATCCAAGCCATACCTTTGCAAACAGAAGACGTGCTTGTTTCTGTCTTGTTACGGAAACTGCTTATAATTTACTAGCTTTGAATGAGGGCAAGAGAAATAATCTAAACTTGGGCAACATGGTCTTCAATCCTAGGCCGGGCAACATGGTCTTCAAACCTAGGCCACCAAAACATGCATATCTTAGCATTAAGATGTGTTCTACTCTTGTTTCAATGGTATTGCCCGATAAATTCATGATCATATAAAAATACTTTATCAATGCAATTTCACTACCACCAACCTACGGACATTTGCCCACTTTTGCTAAGACTCATGGAGATTTATTTCCCTGGTGGTCATCACATCCATGGCCGGTCCTAAGATTTCGGGGGCCAGGGCGAAAGTAGAAAATAGGACCTATAACCATCAAAATAGTTATTTATAGATGTAGGTATGTAATGTTATCAATAAACACAAAAGCAATACTGATATGAACTACTCCCTCCGATCCATGATAAGTGTTGTGGGTTTATTTCAAATTTCTAAAAATGAACTAAAACCACGACACTTATTATGGATCGGATGGAGTAGTATATATTTATACTATCTTAACTTTTTAGATGCAAGGTCACTTATGAGTATAGCAATACAAATCTTACCGATCATCACGTCGGCTCTACCCATGGCCATGGCCATGGTGCGGTCTCCCATTGACCTAATCAGCATATAGCCCCCCCCCCCCCCCCCACTTAAATACTTAATCCCATCATGGATTCAACTTAACAGAAGGAAAAAAAGGCCCACTCTAACCAAAGTGGGAAAAGGGCAAATAAGAAAGAAAAAAGGAGCAGGTTCAGCCGCTAGAAAACAACGACCGTATCTCTTCGTCCTCATCCATATACGAACGAAAAGCTTCGAAACAGCTCTAATGGCACCGCCGCAGACTTCCGCCGCCGATGCGTATGCGTTGGCTAGTTTGGTTTTGGGGGCCCTTTGTTTCCCAAACTTGGCAGTGCAACCCCCTATGCCTTAAATTCGACTCCCCACGTTTTCACGTGTTCCTATCACATGCCATGTTCTATATATAGGAATTCATCCTAGCCAAACTTGGGCAGTGCATCCCCTATGTGTTAAGCTCGACTCCCCGCATCATCTGTTTTCATGTGTTTTTATTATTGCATCCCATGTTCTATATATATATGATAAGTATTATTGTATGTTAATCCCCTTTACAATAAAGATGAGTATAGCGCAGCTGGCTAGCAAGCATGCTGCTTTATGTAGGTTACGCGTTCGACTTCACCATATCACATTAGGGGAACAAATATTTTTCGCCTGTTTCCCCTTCTCTGGTTTACTTGCCAGACTTACCGGGCCCAGCCGTTGGTTCCCTTTTTGTTAGATTGGTGGTTCTGTGATGTTTCTTAAGCAATATTTATAGCGGACTTACTGCAAAAATTAATATTTTTTCAATTCCTTATAATTTAAGCTTCCTGGTGCCCCCACCATCTGTATTATTGTGTTGATCATGCCCTTAACTTCTAGAGTATTCCACATCAACAGTCGGTTAGGATTGATACGAAAGAGCTTGATAGAAAATTATTTACATTTTTTTTTTGCGAATAGTAAATCATTTACAATAATATGCATGGAAGCTAACATTCTTCTCTTTTTTCATGGTTTGCACTTGGCACTGCATTAAATCGATACAGAATGTAAGGAATCCAATGTTCAATAAATTCCATTGAAATCTTTCCTCGTTTCGGCATATCCTCATAATTTGAGGCATGCCGCCGTGTTAGACAATTCTACTACTCATCTTCATGTTGAACGGCTGTGATATGGGATCATCTGACCTGTTGTACCATAAAAGGGCTCCAAGTATTATACTCCCTCCGTTCCATAAAAAGTGCCGGAAACGTAGTACAAAAATTGTACTAACCTAGTACCAAATATCTGACACTTATTGTGGATCGGAGGGAGTACTTTTTTTTTGCCATCATGGCAATCTTTATTAGCTCTAAGCATTATGCTGCCTGAAAGTCGTAACCTTGCTTCATACTTAATGCTGAGTATTCCTTTTGTTTGCTTCGGACTTAATGCTGAGTATCAATTAGATATGGGATATGACAATGTTCAGTTTCACAGCATTTCCCAATAGTGATTTATAACTTTTCCAAATTAAGATATACTAAAACTATTGCGTCTTAGATGCTGTAGACGGGTGTCTATTTTATTCATTTATTTCCTAGTTTGCCTTCTTTTCCATGTTTCCCATCTAATAACATGGTATGTACATCTTTTGTTCCAGGGGAAGGGCTTGATGAGCATGTGAACACATTATTGTCTCTGGGGATGAACCCTAGGCACAGTTGCTCGAGAGCACCGAACAGCCTTGTAATAAACATAGAAGACACACCTGAAACCAACATCTTGGTGAGAATCGTACACTGTACTTCACCAGTACCACGAATTATCTAGTAGTTATATCCGTTTTCTAAGGCTTTCTTGAACACTGTAGCCCAAGGCTGTGCAGGCTCTCCCTGAACCTGTGAGGGAGGTCCCAAGGGAGCCAAAGTTCAGCTGCCCAGTCTGCATGAATGAGCTGGTTGAACCATCGTCAACCATCTGTGGTCACATCTTCTGCCAGAAGTGCATCAGGGCTGCCATCCAGGCTAATAAGGGCCTTTTTGTTGTGGCTTTTTTTGGTTTTTTGGCTTTTGGATTTTGGAAGCCAAAAACAAAGATCCTATTCTTTTAGCTTCCAAAACCCAAAAGCCAATAAGCACCTATTTAGGTGCTTTTTTTGGTTTTTGCCAAAACCAAAAAGCCAAAAAAAGCCACAACAAAAGGGCCCTAAGAAGTGCCCCAACTGCCGGAGGAAGCTGCACATGAACAACTTCCACCGGGTGTACCTCCCAACGACAGATCATTAGACTGATCCAGCCATCCAGGGAGCATTAGAGCTGGGGTACCTGACCCTTTTTGGCATCGGCAATTGTGGACTGTATCTGAACTATTCTTCACAGGGTTTATCATCGACACTCAGTTCGCCCTAACAATTTAACAAGTGCTTGAAACGTGGTAACAAATCTGCATCCCTGGTAAAGGACCCATAGTCTTTTAAGTGAAAACCTGTGCTTGGTATTGTGAGCTTCATTAGCTAAGAAATATTTAACACATTTCCTTCTTGTTGGAGTATACTCCCTCTGTTCCATTCTATAGTGCCTATTGTTTTTTGGCACGGAAATTAGCGCAAGAGTATTTTTTTTACACAAGACCCCTAGCAGAACGATTTGAGATCAACATAAAATGTGGGAAATCCATATCTTCCTAACTTACCATAACAATTTTGGGAGCTGAACGATTTGGGAGCTGAATGGGGAGGGGGTAATTGAAAAAAAGCTAAGTTACAACCTTATATTCTGAAACAAATGCCAAAAATCTATAGGCACTATAGAAAGGAACAGAGGGAGTATTATATTGCGTGGGCACCTCTAGAGTATGGCTCTGCTCTGTGCCTGCAATGCCTTGTTAGATTTTAGCTTTATACGCTGTTGCCTAAATTTAGGCCCATTGAGACTAAAATCTTGTCACGTACAACTTCAAAGTCTTATACTCCTGTTGGGCTCAGAAATCAAGTTCTGTGGTCACCCTGGGCCAGTCACTGCCTAGGCAAGAATCTTCCTGGGCGTGATAAGCTGGGCATGCATTTAGGTTGTTTTTGGTTTACAACCAATGTCTACCTTGCCAAAATATTGGCTAGCCCACAAATTTTGGCTGTTGTTTGGATGGGTAGAGGATTTTGGCTCGTCCAGCCAACGATGCCGTGCCTGTGCTAGTCCTGGCCAAATCATTGGCCACTTGAGGGCGGTGGAAAATTGGTAGCTTTCACTAGGTCCAGTTCCAGTCCGTTCCTTCTTTCTTTTTCTTTGGCTAGCCAGTCAGTTGCTTCGATCGCTCAATAGATGAGCGTGCAACTCTGTCTGTACCATTTCTTTTCCTCTCCTGCAAAAGCGCAAGCTGCCGCCCAGCAGGCCTTCCGTGGCTTCGTGTCAAGTTTGAAAACTTCAAAAGAGTAACTGTAGTGCAACATTGGAGTGTGTGTAGGATAGTACTGTATTTTGAATTGTAACACTTTCTGCTATTTTCAGTTTCTTAATAACTTTCTACGTATTTATAACCAATCCATCCAAGACAATCCCACACAAAAAATCGTTTTTCCACAAAATAGCTCCACAACTCGGCGGATAATTCATATCTTTAGGCTTCTCCACAATGGGGGTTCTTTAGGTGTTGCTCTAGGTGTTGAACAGTGCTGGGCTGACATGTTGGTCAGTCCACTGCGCAGTGTATGGGCCGAACACCAGTTGGGGTTGTGTCCGGCGACCTTGTCACCTCTGGCGGCCAAGGTTCAGACAGTTTGGGTGTTTGAAGAGCCATCATATGTCATGCCACCTCTTCCTTCACTTCCACACTTATTCACGTGCTTCCTCAACATTGTCCCTTACTTCCGTCCTCTTCGGTTCAACCTAACAATGCAATGGCAAGGAGGTTCAAGTAGTATTTAGTCCAAGAGAATAGGAGATGGACACACATAAAGGAGAAGGAGAAGATTCACGTCCGAAGGCCATGTTGTCATGTCACAAGTTGGAGCGCTTGATATGGTAATGTCCAGGAAACCAACCATTTCACATCTCCCCATCCTCGGTTTAACTCTTCCCTATTTTTTGAAGAGTAAACTATCAAGTTAGGCTCGTGATTGAACCTATGCAAGAATCTTCTTGGGCTTACTTAGATAAGCATGTCATTTGGTACAATGCACGAATATCCTCAGAATGTGTTGTTCTTATGGAAAGAAAGACGCGTTAGAATGCACCAACCTAAATTCATTAACTACATTGCGATAAAGTAGTTGTTGCTCCGTAGATGTGAATGGATCATCTCATACCAACGAGACATCTCTCTCGTTTTCTTGCTCTTTTGTATCATCAGCTATTTAACATAGTTTTGTTTTGAGAGGACAGACGACATACCCGTGGTACATGCTTGAACAAGCACACCACATCTGTTTACTTACAATATGAAGTTCTTTAGCATGTTGAGCCATGAGACCTTGGTAGGCTTGAGTTTTGACTTTGTAAGAAAATGATTGACCGGTCAAAGTTTCGGTTACAAACACGCAATATTGAAACGTTTGTCACGTGCCGAAATTTCGAAATATTTCTCTGGCTGGAATTAATTCTATCACACTCTTTTGGCCGAACGTAATTGTAGAAAATATGAAAGAGTAGACAATTATTAATGTCCTTAATTATCGTTTCCATCATCTGGCTATATAGTATCTGTGCGATATGCGTTTGGCATCACTTGGCGGCGCAGATGAATCAGGTGAGCTCCAGCGCCATTGGCGGGTCTGATGTGCCGCCACCACCAGAACAGAAACAGATGCTGGATGCGGTAGGCCTCACCATGGGGGTGGATACCGTGTTGGCGATGAGGCGCAGCATTAACCGAGAGAGGATGTAAGCATTCATTACTTTTATTCGCTCCGATTGGGATGACTAGAATGTATACTATGTAGTTTATTCACTAACTAATTTAATGGCTAAGGGTTTTGATTGCATACCTGAAACAGTAGTGTTGTATACGAGGCCTTTGCGCAGAAATTATGAAACTTTTGTGATGTAATTGAACCTTCCCCGTTCTTGTCCTCTGCCGCAGATTTTGATCTGATACCTTGTTCTTGAAAATCACAGATCCGAGCATATAGAGAGTAAGAAATACTTGGCTAACTTGCAAGGGATGCTGCCAGACCTTGCGACACAGCTCGAGGAAATATTGTTTAAAGTTCATGGATGCAAGGTGTTGCTTTTTTTTTCCTTTTGTGATTCGATTTTCAAACAATCAAGTTAATCTCCAAGCAAAAAAATATACTATACTGTTTCACCATTTTAGTTACTGGTATTTATGTTTTTTTGGGCAGAGGGAGTACTACAATATGGTGGAGCGACTGTTTGAGCCAGAATTGCAGCTTGCTATCCAGCTCTTGAGTGTCCAGAACCCACAAAATCAAGAACTGTCAAGGAATATCCAAACTTTCCCTGCAATAGGAACAGATTTTTGGGCACCTGGTAGTATCAAGGGCGAAAGTGGAAATCCTATGATGTATTCTGATGTGACATATAAGATGGGACTTGCTTCTTCATCTCTAACAGGCATGGTGCTTCCACAGAGTGCACATAATTTAACAAAAAATGCTGCTCATACCATATCCTTAGGCTCTTTCAAATATTCATCTATTGCACTTCAAAATTATGCTCCATATACTATTCGTTCTTACAGATTTATATATGATCCGCACATGTATATTTGTTTTCTTTTTCGAGTTTGTATTATAGACCATGTTTCCCATTTACTAAGTTGCTTGTGCTCCCTTCTTTCCAGGAAAACATCCCAAGGTGATGGAGGCGAAGGAGGTCCCAACGGAACTAAAGTTCAGCTGCCCAGTCTGCATGAACGAGCTGGTGGATGCGTCGTCCACCATATGCGGCCACATCTTCTGCGAGAACTGCATCAAGGCCTCTATCCAGGCTCAGAGAAAGTGCCCTACCTGCCGGAAGAAGCTGACCCTGCGCGGTTTCCACCGGCTCTACCTCCCGGCGACAAACTAGAGCCGCTGCGCCAATCTGAACTTTCTCCCCACCAGCATTTTGGGATTGTATCTGAATTAGTCTTCACAAGGTTATCGTTACCATTTAGTTTTTTCCCAAAAATTTGAGAACCATGTTTCCATGGCACTTGAGACGTCGTTAAAAATAAGTACCTGTAGCTGGTTAAGAATACAGATATCTCAAGACTGTTGTTGCCTTTTCCTTTGGCATGTCAAAGCCCGTGCCTGGTATTGTGAACTCCGTGTGCGATGAAATATTTGATATATATTTTTTCTGTTTCTTAGGGTATATGATGTTGTCTGCAAACTCCAGAATACAGATTTGTTCAGGTCACAGGTTTGAAGATTTGGTTATTTTCAAGGCTAACCCCGCTTTATTAATAATTATATGGAGATTCCTCCTAGCGATCGATGTAGGGTCCACTATCCACCGCTGGTATCGCTACTGCCGTTGCAGTGCCACTGGGAAAAGCCCAAATAGGGGAGGGTGGCGGCGGCAGCGTGGCTTTCCTCGACTCGGTGTGTGAGCTGTCCGGCATCGAGTGGCTCAATGATGTGGCCTCCGCCACCGTTAACGGCTCACCTAGGCAAGTGCGGGCCGGATCCTGGCTTTGGCTGTGCGCAGGTACTTCCTGGCAGCGGTTCAGACGCTCTAGTGAGGGCATGCTAGCGAGTATGGGTCCGGTGGTTCGGCTAGTAACGGTTGGTGCAAGTATGCCAGCGAAAGCTTATTTTGGCATTGGCTGGGACCGTCGACGACAACATCCACCTGGGAGTATCATCTTTGGAGTCGTATATCGATCAGAGGGTTCAGTGGATGGCTTTGGTAATGGGTACATATCTTTGCTTGCTCTCATGAGGTGGCCAAGGTGTGGAGCGGCGTGGCATCTACCACCACTAGTAGAAAATGGGTCTTTTTTTAGGGGCTGCAAGGAGCATTAGTTCGGGCCATGTTTTGAATTGGGACTATTGCTAAGAATAGTCTCGGTTCCAACGGCTAGGACACGCAGCTACATCTAGGCCTGGTTAGATCGGGACCTTTAGTCCCGGTTGGTGATACCAACCGGGACTAAAGGAAATTCGGTGGGTGCAGCAGGCCGTGATCACCTTTAGTCCCGGTTATATATACCCCAGCCCTGCCCAGTGGTTGTGAGCCACACTTAGTTTTTTTCCTTTTCAAGCACAAGAGGTGTATGTTGGTTTGCTTTCTCTTATTATGCACAAGACCTGTTCGATGAAATGGCTCAAAGCATGTTGCCACTTGGGTTCACATAAAACAAATATGATCTCGAAGTGCCCGAGCCACACTTAAGGTTTCTCCTCCTTTTTTCCTTCTCGATCGAGGTTAACAACTTTATCCTTTCATCCGTTATTGATAAAATCCATGTGTCGATGTACATCGCTTCATTATTCATGATGTTCCGTAAAGGTTTTTGATGTACTTAATTGTATAATGCAGATGAGCCGACAATGGATGTACGTTGACCGACACAGTGACGAGTACATTGAGGGTCTGAAAAGTTTTCTCCGTATGGCCGTGGAAAACAAACGGGGAGGTTTTATGTGTTGTCTGTCAGAATAAGAAGGTTTACTCTTCCTCGAACACCCTTCACATCCAACTATTTAAGTCTGTTTTCATGCCCAGCTATAATTGTTAGACCAAACATGGAGAAAGAAGGGTTATGGTGGAAGAAAATGGAGAAGAAGAAGAGGATGATGACACATATCATATGTTCCCTGAATACGGTGATACTGCAATGTGGAAGCGAAGATCGAGAGACACCAGATGATCCCACTGATGATCTTGGTCGGGCCATTGCTGATGCAAAGAGAGATTGTGAAACTGAAAAGGAGAGGTTAAAGTTCGAGCAGATGTTAGAGGATCACAAGAAATTATTATACCCAACTTGCGAAGATGGCCAGAAGAAGCTGTACATGTTGGCTAGGACACCATCTTTGAATATATTGACTTACCAAGCGTACGAGATAAATGGAAATACATTTTACGCGATCGCAAGATAAAAAGTGCACCAACCAAAATAGTGGTGTCTGCATTGATGCAACAAACGACAATGGCCAAAAGGACACATATATATTATGGCTACATATAGGAGATATGGAAACTCGACTATGAACCTTCTTTTAAGGTCCCTTTGTTTTAGTGCAAATGGGTCAAGCTGACGAGAGGCGGGGTTTAGATAGACTAGCTGTACGTAATGACAACAAGTGGATCTCAATAATTTTGGGTACAGAGACGAACCATTCGTTCTAGCCAAAGATGTGGCTCAGGTTTTCTATGTGAAGGACATGTATACCAAACCGAGTAAAAGGAAAAATAAGAAAATATATACATCATACGATGAGCCAAAGAGCCACATAGTTCTTTCAGGGGAAAAAACATCGTAGGAGTGGAGGACAAAACCATGGGCGGACACACAGAGGGGCCGGGTGGGCAGTGGCCCACCCTAAAATCTGAGAATTGTTTTACTACCCCAAATAATTTTTTGGTCCAGAGTCGTGAACTCCTTGCTCGTCACCTCCCCTTTCCCAGGTCGCCGCCTCCCTCGATCCCTGTCGCCTTGCCCGTCGCCGTCTCCCACTCTCCCAGGACGCCTCCTTGGCTTGGCCAGCCCCCCTCCGGAACCGGCCCACCCAACCTCCCTCCACTCCCACCGTGACGCCGCCCCGCTGGCCTATGGAGATCCAACAGACGGCCCTTCGCCGCTTCGGCTCGGACGATGACTGCCTCGCTGATCGCTGCACATTTTCCGCCCAGTGATACGCGTACAGCACGCGTCCGTTGGGAACCCCAAGTGGAAGGTGTGATGCGTACAACGGCAAGTTTTCCCTCAGTAAGAAACCAAGGTTTATCGAACCAGTAGGAGCCAAGAAGCACGTTGAAGGTTGATGGCGGCGGGATGTAGTGCGGCGCAACACCAGGGATTCCGACGCCAACGTGGAACCCGCACAACACAACCAAAGTACTTTGCCCCAACGAAACAAAGTGAGGTTGTCAATCTCACCGGCTTGCCGTAACAAAGGATTAGATGTATAGTGTGGATGATGATTGTTTGCGGAAAACAAGTAGAACAAGTATTGCAAGTAGATTGTATTCGATGTAAAAGAATGGACCGGGGTCCACAGCTCACTAGAGGTGTCTCTCCCATAAGATAAATAGCATGTTGGGTGAACAAATTACAGTCGGGCAATTGACAAATAGAGAGGGCATGACCATGCACATACATGATATGATGAGTATTGTGAGATTTAATTGGGCATTACGACAAAGTACATAGACCACTATCCGGCATGCATCTATGACTAAAAAGTCCACCTTCGAGGTTATCATCCGAACCCCTTCCAAGCATTAAGTTGCAAACAATGTACAATTGCATTAAGTATGGTGCGTAATGTAATCAATAACTACATCCTTGGACATAGCATCAATGTTTTATCCCTAGTGGCAACAAGACATCCACAACCTTAGAACTTTCTCGTCACCGTCCCGCATTTAATGGAGGCATGAACCCACTATCAAGCATAAATACTCCCTCTTGGAGTTAAGAGTAAAAACTTGGCCGCAGTCTCTACTAATAACGGAGAGCATGCAAGATCATAAACAACACGTAGGTAATAGATTGATAATCAACATAACATAGTATTCTCTATCCATCGGATCCCGACAAACACAACATATAGTATTACAGATAGATGATCTTGATCATGTTAGGCAGCTCACAAGATCCGACAATGAAGCACATAAGGAGAAGACAACCATCTAGCTACTGCTATGGACCCATAGTTCAGGGGTGAAATACTCACTCATCACTCCGGAGGCGACCATGGCGGTGAAGAGTCCTCCGGGAGATGATTCCCCTCTCCGGCAGGGTGCCGGAGGCGATCTCCTGAATCCCCCGAGATGGGATTGGCGGCGTCGACGTCTTCCGGAAGGTTTTCCGTATCGTGGCTCTCGCATCGGGGGTTTCGCGACGAAGACTATTTGTAGGCGGAAGGGCAGGTCAAGAGGCGACGCGAGGGGCCCACACACCAGTGGCCGCGCGGCCAAGGCCCGAGCCGCGCCGCCCTGTGGTGTCGCCACCTCGTGGCCCCACTTCGTCTCTCCCTCGGACTTCTGGAAGCTTCGTGGCAAAATAGGCCCCTAGGCGTTGATTTCGTCCAATTCCGAGAATATTTCCTTACTAGGATTTCTGAAACCAAAAACAGCAGAAAACAAGAACTGGCTCTTCGGCATCTCGTTAATAGGTTAGTGCCGGAAAATGCATAAATATGACATAAAGTATTCATAAAACATGTAGATATCATCAATAATGTGGCATGGAACATAAGAAATTATCGATACGTCGGAGACGTATCAGCATCCCCAAGCTTAGTTCCTGCTCGTCCCGAGCAGGTAAACGATAACAAAGATAATTTCTGGAGTGACATTGTTGACGTCAGAAACCCCCTGGCGGGCAGAGACGGGCAACACGGTAGAGCCGGGAACAACTAGGGCTGCGGCTGGCCCCAGTCCCTCTGAGCGACGGCCCGCAAAGCCTCCTGGTCGCACGCGCCGATGTTTATCACAAGGGCGTGCCACCTGACCTATACCTGGTCAGTGAAGGTGTGGATGATGCCTCGCTTAGTTTCCTGCAGGGCACACACGTAAACGCTAAATACGAGCCTCGATCGGCTCTGGTTATCCCGTGAATCGGCTCAAAGAGCCGATCCA